>NC_045745.1:2445785-2454297 GCF_008692095.1 Etheostoma spectabile | reverse complement strand
CCCCCCCCCCACAACACAGCCTGAACCCGAGGACGCTTTTCTTGATTCCGCTAACTCCATCCCTCACTTTGCTCCGTCTGCCAAGGGACTATCTGTCATTCTCTCTGTGCCATCTGAATATTTATTCTTGAGGGGGTGCTGTCACACACTCACTCTTGGAACATTAACGACAGCGATAAAGCCATTTAATTAAAAGTGAGCCTGAGCTTGCCCCAAAGGTGTTTTTTAAGTCCAATTAAATGCTCAAATGATGCCCTGATATACAGCAGGGTCGTGGTACTTTGCACCTGTGGTAAATCACAAAAGTCTAGCACTCACACATAGATATTACTTCCATCCAATAATACACTTTGTTTGGAATGGAATAGATTAGCTTCTCGGGCGGTTTTTAATTTTTGTAATGAGTCAGTGTAATTTGCAATCCGCGCATCCATCACTGTACATCACGAGGAGATAAATGCTCCATGCAGATGGGTGTCATTAGTTATTGTGTGTCTAATGTGTTTGTCGTGGTGTAAAGATACAGGCTGACAGCAGTCTGTTACAGACGGGCAAACCAAAAGCCTCGCAGATCTGGTTTTGATTAGTGGCGAGACTTAGATGGTGTTATGTTTAGAGTGGGGGATGAAATCTTCTCATGCTATACCTGACTTTCTATGCCACCATGTTGTGAGAAAGACATGTAATTGAGAAACAATTTGGCCTGCGACTTATTAGTATTTTCTCGATATTTTGTTTTGACTGCAAAAATGTCAGAATATATATAAAAAATGGCTGTTACACATTTCCCACAGCCCAAGCTATTAGACAGTATGTATATATGTATTTATATATATATAGCATGTTTTATTTGTTTTTATTTGGATAAGATAAAATATATTTAGTGAAATATCTTATACAACAAGAAGTAAAGCATCTAATAACATTTGAGAAGCTGGAACCAGATAATGTTAGGGCATTTTTGCTTAAAAAAATAACGTTTTCACGGTTTCATTTCCAATCAGACGTCTATATTTCAAACATATGCACTTGTGGTCCTTATCTCTTTCCCTGTGTGTTACTGTGTGTCTGTGCTCTGATTTAAGCACACCATTCAGGCCCAGTGGTGGGGATTACTCTGGCTTTGTTGAAGGGGTTTAAAGAACGGGTCAAAGTGCACCCACTTAATATGGGCCCCAAAGGCCCTCCTGGGTAATTGCCAGTGCCTAATAAACTTCTAGATACCCTCTTTTCACTCAGATCTGGAGAGTGCACAGGGCAGAATGGGAAAGCTCAGGGCCCCCTGGAGCCGTGATCTCAGAATGGTGTGTGACAGGTCGTCCCTTCACCCCAGCAGCATGGTAATTCAGACCTGGGGTGCAACGCGCTGCCCTATTTTGCTCCTAGCGTTGCGTGATGGGACAGGTTACTGAACAATTTAGTCAGGGTTTTTGTAATCTGCTGTGAATAGTGATTGGGAGAAATGTCAGCAGCAGGTACAGATAAGGTCAGAGGTGTGGTTTGGCATATCTTTCCAGGATTGGAAACGGCCAATGGGATTTGGAATGCCCCTAATGCTCTGTGGCTAAGTAATTGGCCATCAGGATATGGGTCTGACTAAAGCCATAAATGGCATTTTGATGCCTCTAAGAGATACAGATAAAAAGACAGCGACACCCGCGATGAATTGCGAACCTTTTTATTTTACCAGGGCTAAAGCAAGCTCCGGTAGCTAATGAGGAAATGAAAAATATCCTCCTTAAACACTGACTTGACCTTGATTACAAACAAAACAGGCTGATTTATCTCCTCATGTACACACACCCCTTTTTCACCCTCATTCAAAGAAGACGCCGCGCTATCTTGACAAGAAGAGAAATCAGCCTTCGAGGCGTACAGCCTGACATTGAGATACAATGCATTTTCCACACAAACCCTGGTATTTCAGATAAAGAAATGTGTGAGTGTCAGCGAGGTTATATGAATGGATGGATGGATACATAAATATATGGATGGTGATGATAATGGTAATGTCCTGTGCTGTCATTATGGAAGGCTTGTCGTTAATCAAGTGAGAAGGTGACTCTCCCATGCCGGCCGGTGGCGTTACACAAGGGTGTCACAAACAAGCACGCACCCTTGTGTGCATAGTCACCCGTGCATAAAGACATACACACGTGAAAATTACATATATGAGCACATGTGTGTACACATTCTGTAATCTATCTGTATTGATAAATGCAGAGGGCAAAATGCCTGGAGGAGCCATTTTCTGACTAACAATAACATTTGCAAGGCGCTGTTTGACATGAACATGAAATCATGAGGATGGGCAGAGGTAAATATTTGTTTTTTAGCCACTGGTACCAATCGACGATGGCTCGGAGCATTCAGAAGTTTTATGTTTTCATATTTCACCGCAATAACAACCCGTGTATTCTCCTCCTGTTTGCCTATTTGGTCCTCAAGGCTTCACATATCAAGTGAACAGGGCTATATGAGCTTTTGAAAACTATTCCGGGTACTATTTATTTTCAGGGCAAATGTAAACCGAACACCGTATGCTGCTGAAGACACATTTCACAAGGACCAGCCTTTGAAGCAAATACATGAATATGGATCAGGTTTTACATGGAGTTACAGGGGTGTTGTACTTCATCCTCAGGGTTGAATGGGGATAGAAAGACTAACAGAACATTGACTTTAAGAAGTAGTACTGTTATTTGACTTACAGTACACCATGCTTGCTAAAAATGAACTTACTTGTGTAGAAGTACAGACTATTTGGATTAAAACTAGCTTACATATAGTGTTACTGAAAAGGCCAATATGAATTCAATATTAGTGCACCCAATGAATCAATCAATCAATCAATCAATCTGCCATTTCACTGATTGAATGTAGTGACCAGCTTGTTTTTATTGTAATCTCAAAGATTCCTTCATGAGGACAGGGTCTCAAATGTTAATGGAATTGCCTCATAATTTGGACCACAACCATGTCAAATTAGGCTCTAATTTAAGCTTATTTGTATTAATATTTCATTAGAATTCTTTAATCAGTGGAAAATGAGTACTAACAAGTGCAAGTGCTTAAAAAAGTTGCTCTTGATTGTGTAATTCTTGCTGCTGTTAACAAGTTTATATTCAACCTGAAATGTGAGAAATGCAGAATGTGTTTGGTGGAATCAGAAGATCAGTCATTATGAAGAATTGTATAGCGATAAAGTACTCAACTCTGTTGCATGTCGGTTCTATCAAGCTTGACAGACATACCCGTTTTGTAATATTAAGACATTTCAAAATCAAATCGTCTTTAAAATCATTTCCTCCCCCCCTTATATGTCAGTTTTTGTACTGAGGGCATTTTAAAGAACTTGTGCTTTGACAGAAAGGTTGACACCTTTTTCAATAGCGGTTTTCTTTCCAAACTTTGTGAAGAGTGTAAACTAGGACACCAGTTTCTGACATGACTTGCATTTTTCAAGGTAAAAAGATTATTTCTCTCTGCTCATCTTTATGGCCATCTGAACAGCCTGCAGATTTTAGCACACTCAGGAGACATTTGAGTCTGGACATGAGTGGAATGTCATTACATTGATATAACTTATTCTGAGCTATCAATATAATGTAAGAGTGCATGCAAATCAGCCATGCCCTTTTGGCATTAATTAATTATCAACCAACTCTTTTATGTCCAAATCTCACATCCTCTCATAACTTCAAAAAGAACTTTGTGGAATATTGAGGGTAGAAATCCAATACCCCCCTCCCCCCCAAGTGCTATTTTGGACATTTCTTAACAAATGCCTAGGAAAGAGTGAAATGTGAAAAGGAATTCAGGAGGTTGCTTTTCTTATCTGTTATGGTGTGTTTTTGGGAGCCAGATACAAATGCCAATACAAACCTCATTGGTTGATCCCCTTTGTAAGTCCCTGCAGTGGCTTAGGCTTAGCCTGCAGGCCTCTTCCTGGATGACTGTTGTTGTCAGGACATCATTCTAGTCTACAAAAACTGTCGTCTAAGCCTGTAATCTGAGAGCCCGCAAAGCTTTCCAGACTGTAATGAGAAAGAAAAAGTCCAATGCCTTCAGGTAACAGGCTCAAGATGTGGACTATAGGGATGAATTTAAAAGTAAAGGACACGGCTAACTCAAAGACACATCTCTAATGTTTTATGAATAGACTCCAGGAAAGCAAAAGAGAGGCAGTTATTTTTGGATTACATATTTAAAGTTGCTTTGTGAAATTGATTTCATTGATTTGTCTGAGGCCATTGCTTGAATAGTGTTTTCTTGACCACCTTTCCAAGTGTACTTCTATATATCCAGTATATAATTGATCCACTTTGTGTGTGTCAGCTACAAGAGCTTTCATTATTGATGTGCTGTGATGGCGCACACATAACAGAGTCAATGAAGACCAGAGACACCATGTTAAATTCAATAGCAATGTAAATGTCAGTACAAAGTCAACAGTACTCCATGTATGCACATTCATATAAAGCAAAGTATTAGCAACAGGGTAATTATCAGCATAGATTTAGCAGAAGGAAATGTATGCAAAGCAAGATAAAAGACACTATCATCAGCAAAGGAGTTTACACAAAGCGTCTTTAACCATGCGTCTTCTCTTCCTCCCGTCTCTTCCCCAGTTCTGAGAGATGACTTCCGTCAAACGCCTAGTGATGTGGTGGTAGCAGCAGGTGAGCCGGCAGTCATGGAGTGTATACCCCCCCGAGGCCATCCTGAGCCCACCATCTCTTGGAAGAGAAACAACATCCGGGTCAATGACCGAGATGAGAGGATCACTGTAAGTTTTTCTATAATATTAGTATCATGGAATTAGGGATTTTAACTAGAAGCAATGGAACTGCTGATTTTCTTTCCAATTTCTTGTAATTTTTTTGTTTTCTCAACATTATTTGCAAGGTTTGTGCATTGTGATGTTAGGGTCACACAAGCTAATTTGCTTTATATTTCCAAATGGTCTTTCAATTATTTTTTGTCATACACTGACCCAATCAATAACTTGATTGATTTTTGACAAGTTGATTAGAAATCCATCCAGTTCCATGATGGTTGATAATAGTGAAGTAGCATCACCATTAAACTGCAATGATTGTGGTTTAATGGAACCCTTTCAGGCTCTTCACCAGAAGACCACCTTCTAGGAAAAGGTGGCCAACGCAAACTTTAGAATGCAACACCCAACATGTGAACTTGCTATTTGGGAGCATGCATGCATCCGTCTGCTTGCATCTGCTTATTACAACCTGAGCAGTGGAAGATGTTTCTATGGCAAAATTGCCCTGAGCATGACTCATTGTCAAACAGTGGAAGAACTAACAGAGGAGCCATCTGTCATGACAGTCTTAACGGGATGGCCTCTCTCTTGACTAACATGCCTCAAATCCTGTTTCCAACCTCTTTCCATTTGTCTTCTTTCTGCTCCCCCTCCACGCCCTCCTCCCTTCTCCTCTGCTTACCTTTTCATCCATCTCCTTCTGTGGCTCCATCTCCCATCCCCTCTTCTCCACCTTCTGCTCCCTTATTCTCAGATGCGAGGAGGCAAACTGATGATTTCCAACACCAGGAAAAGTGACGCTGGCATGTATGTGTGTGTTGGGACCAACATGGTTGGAGAGAAAGACAGCGATCCCGCTGAACTGGTGGTGTTTGGTGAGTCATTTTCGCTGCATCTCATTCAATCATGGTCAAATACTGCAAATACTGCATGGAAAATGAAACATATGGAAATTACCGATGCAGAGATCTCTGTCTTCGCATAATATTGGTTGGGGTTATGCAGTAAGTTGTGATAAGAAAAAATACAAACATTCAAATGAATAAAGTGGAGCTAACAGTTCATCTATTGGACTTTGATAAATGTTAATTTACCGATTTTACATTATAACATTTAATAATCATGTAGAGCAATGATGAGCTATTTTAATGGTTTGCCTTTCTGTCTTTCTCTGGATTTATTTACTCTTGGGGTGCACTTTCTTTGCTCAGCCTGATGTTGTTGGAGCAGCAGATGAATGACTCCCTTTGCCTTGCTCTCTTGACCTCTCGGTTTCTCTCCTCCTCTCGGATCCTCCGCTTTGCTCTCAGCGGAGCAGCAGCGTAAGCGCTCCCAAAGTGTGTATTGATCCCAGGAAACCGATAGAAGATTGATATTTTCTTTTAAGTCCCAGAAAACCCCCTACCTTCTCCGCACCACCGCCCACATGCTGCTCCTTTGTGTAACCCAGTGTGTAACACTTGATTTATTATTTTATGGTTCCTGAAAATGCATGGCTCTACACTTTTCCTTATATTTATTATTACTGCCATCTCTGAGATTTACAAGATTACAGCCAGTGCATCTGCACCAGTTTCTCTAGGATGTCATCATTTTTTAAAAACAGATTATGACTATGACAAGAGCTCACAATGCACTTTTGTCTCCCTAGACATATGTCTCTGGTGGATGGATTCTCCCACCTGTGTAACATGCCTGTGAATCCCTCAGCGATGATGCCAAATCTCCCTTTTTATTTGATAATGCTACCATGTTCAGTAGTGGTGATTTGGTTTTCAGGTCACTATTTGTCTTATTCTCGTCCATATCCCAGTTGCTGCTGTGGCAACAATCTAATTCCCCTGAGGCAAAGGAGTCCGTTAAGTATAGTAGCACGAGGATTGAAGCCTTTCTCCGTCCTCTGTCTCTGTTTCATTTCAGAGAGGCCAGTGTTCACCAAACAGCCGGTGAACCAGGTGGTGCTGGCAGACGATACGGTGGACTTCTTCTGCGAGGTGCACGGGGACCCGACGCCGACTGTCCGCTGGCGGAGAGAGGAGGGAGAGCTGCCCCGGGGCAGGTACGCCACAAAGGACACGGCTTGTTGCGTCAGCACCGCCCTGGCATCTTCATACCGACAATATGTGCTGGTGGCCAGGGTGTTATTACATTACTGGTCATTACACTGACAGTATAACAGCTTCGTATTGGAGAGCAAATGTCTGCATTAATGATTGCATGTCTGTTCTGTGCTAACTAAGCCAGGCAAGATGAGAAGAGATTGAATGATTACTTGAATGATTGATTGAAAAGAGGATCTGTGAGTCTATTATCTGTGTGCGCTGAAATAAAATGTAATGATTGTCTTTAAAATTGGCAAAAAACAAAGTCAAGTGCTGCTCACAGTACATACCGTTCCAAAGTTACTCCAGGAATCTACATGTATGCCTCATATGGCACAGCAGTAGTACAAAGTACAAAGACAATCATTTAAATACGAAAGCAACATCATAATTAAACAGCTGTCAAACTTGCTGTGTGCCTTTAAGACACTGATAGTAAAAATAATGCCAGTCATAGTACATAATAACAGGGATGATAGTACAGCAGGGTAATATGGTGAATGAGATACTGTGAGAGTCTTTGTGGATGTGACTGGATGAAACTTTAATGATTCCTTTGGGTTAATAAGCTCAAATGTTCCAGCGGGATTCAGAACTACGCCGACTGCCCAGAGCTGAACAGGACAATAATCTGAGATCCACCAGCCACATCTCAAAAACAACTTTTCAGATAGTAGTCTTACTTGCAGCCTTATTATCAGTCTCATAGCTCTACAGTTTGTTACTCAGTAGCATTTTTACAAATGTGACCAACTAACTTTAAGTCATTTAAAATGAAATTCCCCCTTGTCCTCACCTTTCACCAGACCGTAGTCTTTAGAGAAGTGAGGTATTACATTCTGTGCTAAATCTTGTGTGTCGATGTCATTCCAGGTTTGAGATCCGCAGCGACAACAGCCTGCGTCTGAATCAGGTGCGTGGGGAGGACGAGGGCACTTACACCTGCGTGTCCGAGAACAGCGTGGGCAAAGCAGAGGCATCGGGCACCCTGCAAGTGCACGGTAAGACACGCGTCCAAAATGACATTGAATTCAGATTGTTTTTTTCAAGCAACTGAGATATTCCAACAGCCAGCTGGCTGCACAGTCATGATGGAGTTAGTAGTCATTTGTAATGTAGTACATTGTGAAATGATTTGCAAAATGTGAAGATCGCGGAAAAAAGCAAGCTTTAAGTGCGACAGTGGCGAGGAAAACCTTTCCTTTTAGGAAGGAACCTGGGACGGACCCAGGGTCTTGGTAGGCCGTGTCTGATGGGCCGGTCGGGGGTGCGATGAACAATGGCAATAATAGTCGCAATGCAGATAATGGAACTATGACTAGAAATAGTAGACGAAGGCAAGGCTTAACGGGTATAACAGGGTGTAGCATGGCATAGCAAGACGTAGCAAGGCACTGCAGGGCAAAGCCGGCCATGGCAAGACGTAGCAGGACGTAGCAGGACACAGCAGGACGTAGCAGGGCGCAGCAGGACATAGGAGGACGTAGCAGGACATAGCAGGATGCAGCAGGACATAATAGGGCATAGCAGGACGTAGCAGTACATAGCAGGATGTAGCAAGACATAGCAGGGCTTAGCAGGACGTAGCAGAGCTTAGCAGGACATAGCAGGACGTAGCAGAGCATAG
>NC_045745.1:2443389-2445775 GCF_008692095.1 Etheostoma spectabile | reverse complement strand
CAGGGCATAGCAGGGCATAGCAGGACGTGGCAGGACATAGCAGGGCTTAGCAGGACGTAGCAGAGCGTAGCAGGACATAGCAGGACATAGCAGGGCATAGCAGGACATAGCAGGACGTAGCAGGGCATAGCAGGACATAGCAGGAGATAGCAGGATGTAGCAGGGCATAGCAGGGCATAGCAGGTCATAGCAGGACATAATAGGACGTAGCAGGGCATAGCAGGACATAGCATGACAAAGCAGGATGTAGCAGGACATAGCAGGACGTAGCAGGGTGTAGGACGTTACCTTTGGGAACTTTTGTAAGAGATTTGCCATTGAGTCAGTTTTCACTTTGATTCATGCCGAATGTTACCATCAGTGATCCACACGTTTCTAAGATATTGCCCATGAGAAGTCAGAAACATCTGTGAATAGCCAGCCAGACAGACATCTTGGCTTAAAACACTGGTGACATTCTGCAAACTGAAACTGTAAGAGAGGGAAAGTGAAAACTGGATTTTAAGTTCCTTTTGGAGCGTTGACTCGTCATCCCTCTGAAGAGAGAACCGAGATCAAAAAGCATTGAAATTGCATTAGAATATAGTCAGCGCCTTGAAGAGAGGCGTGTGGAAGAGAAATCTGCCATTTGTGATGATTAAAGAGAATATTTAGAGCTTCACTCTGGAACAGTTAATTCTGTTTGCTGGCCCTCCAGTACTGTATAAGTCTATGCTTCTGACATCTGTCAACACATTTATGCTCACATACAGTCCCACGTCCACATGCATGCAGTGACAAGCAGGCAAAACACACTTATACACAGTCTTGCACATGCATAATGCACACACTTACAGAATGAAGAAGTCATTCACAGCAGCAGCTGTTAGCCAAATGGAGATTGATTGTGGGTTGGTGCATGCAGCTGCAGCTTCAGGGATAATAGGAATCCCCGGCCCCCCTTTTTATACAAAACCACGGATCAATCAGAGCACAACCTCTTATCTTCACCTGTATGTCCTCATTGAGTTCATCATTCCCTCCCCCACTCATCCGCTGTTTTTTTTTCTTCTTTTGGGACCACTTGATTTAAATAGCCGACAATTCACAGTCGGGGATTTTTTAATTCGGAATCGACCTGAGTGGCTGTGCTGCTCCAAAGTTTCTCTTCCCTCTGTCTTGTTGAAGTAGTTCATCCAGTATCACTGTTCATTATGAGCTAATCATCTCATTCTCATTCATTTTTCTCTTTCCTCTTTTCATTTCCAACCCTTTCTGCATCACTCCATCGCAGTCGGCCCATCCAGTGAGTATTCCATTTCATCCCATCTTATATGTGTGTGTGTGTGTGTGTGTGTGTGTGTGTGTGTGAAAGAAAGAGAGAGAGAGAGAGAGAGTCTTATACATACAGGCATTCAGGCTACATCCACACTACTTTGCTTGAATTTTTAAGCGGCGTTTGGAGACAGAAATGATCTCCGTCCACACAAGAGCTTTAGCTCAAACAGCAGAACTAATCTGCGTCCATATTAACACGTCTGACAACACATATCACATGACCATACACACACACACACTGGGCACGTGCGTGCGAGGACGAGGTGGAACTGTTACTGGAAGGTCTGTGAGCTACCTAACCGATAAGATTGACGGACGTGCATCAACGTTTCCAAAAGTCTCCGTTAGTGTCCGTCCAAACTACACAGCAACCTCAAAACCAAATGTCTCCAATTTAGGGACGCAGAAACGCCGGAGTAGTGTCAACACAAGGCGTAAAGGTTGAAAAAGATATGTTAGTGTAGATGTAGTCTTAGGTGGCCATGTCGGAGGCAAAAACCCCTCTTCCACTGTTGCTGATTTTGCCAATTAGGAATAGTTAATTA
This sequence comes from Etheostoma spectabile, assembly GCF_008692095.1. NCBI lineage: Eukaryota > Metazoa > Chordata > Actinopteri > Perciformes > Percidae > Etheostoma > Etheostoma spectabile. The sequence continues at coordinate 2,443,913 of NC_045745.1, read as the reverse complement.
GTATTTAAGTACCTCTGGAAATGCTGGGAGAAGGCTTTTGATTGCCCACAACTGCACTCCAGCCATGCTTTAGCTCATCTAGTGTGAAGCTGCCATTGTTATAAAGAAATTAATACCAGGGAAGTTTGATTTAGTACACAAACAATCTTAAGAAACAGGAATAAAAAAGGGACAACTCCGGCTAAAACCTTAAATATTCCACACATCATGAAACAAATTAAAAAAGCATCATCGCGCCGCAGTAATGCTGATTAATCACATGCTTGTAATGTATTTTCCTCGCTGGGAAAACAGTGCCTCTGTGCTGTGAAAAATCATCCTTTTACAGCTGACAGAGCAGTGTAAACTCTTATATTTTAAAACACCAGGCTGCTTGGGCAGGGTATCCTTTCCAAGTGTGTTTGTGTACGTATGGGGCCCTATCTTGCACCTGGCGTGAGTGTCTTTGCTATTTTAATACAGACACAGTTGTCACTTTCCCGTTTAGCGCCCACGTCGTTTAAATAGCAAATGCACCTGCGCCC
>NC_045745.1:2442248-2443379 GCF_008692095.1 Etheostoma spectabile | reverse complement strand
GGCGTGCTGGTCTTACAGGGAGGTGTGTTCAAGTGAATTTTGGACGTATTGCTATCTTGAGGCAGCGGGAAGTGATTGCACCATTGACCAACAAAAACCTGGTCTAAAATCAGTAACGCTGCCTTTCTTTGTTATTTTAACAGCGAATTAGTAAAATGTACCTAGGCTTGTGCCCAGCGCGTGCACGCTATGCTTGTTACACACATGGGGAAGCTCAGCAGCACACACACATGCATAAGATTACATATAAAAATATTACGGTGCAAATCCTCCATCATAATAGCAAAAGCTGTTAATGGGAGATGACACTCTGATTGGTTGATTGTACAGTACGCCCAAGACACACTTATGAATTAATGAACTAGGTACAACCCTTTTGAACCATGCGCCAGCCGCACGGACCCTTTTTTTCGCCGTCAAACTAGCAAAAGTGGATTTGGACACGCCCTAAAACGCACCTGCACCACACGCTTCATGCCGTGCGCTTAGATCGTTAAAATGGGGCCCTTGGTGATCAAATGGCAAGTAACACAGGGTGCTTATTTTGTGTGTCGTGAAATAGAAAAATTAAAAAAACAACAGAAGTAGAAATGGAAAATAGGGTAACGCTTTACTTGAAGGTATCTACATAAGAGTGACACGACACTGTCATGAGCACATGAATCCTAACCCTAACCCTAACCCTACTTTTAACCCTAACCCTAACCATAACTTGTCATGACAAAATTTAATGACACTTACTAAAGAAGTGTTATGTCATAACCGTTTATGACTGATTTATAATGTTTATGACACGTTCATGACAGTGTCATGTCACTCTTATTTAGATACCTTCAAGCAAAGTGCAACCAAAAATTCTTCCTTCACTGCAAGGCATTACAGTGTAGGAGCTTTTCGTTGGCATTGCTGGAAGACAAACCTGTTTTTGAGGAAAGGAGTTGCAATCTTTTCACTGGTATCTGAGAAGTCAGCTGTCAGACGGCTGCTTTTTCCACTGTCACAACAACAAAAATGGAATAAAGATTAGGGAGTGTAAATGATGGGTTTCTGGAACAGTACCACAACCAAGAGGAGTGTGTCCTTGGAGAAACTTGTCTTTTTGTATAACCCTCATGTTGTCCTCGGGTCAAA
>NC_045745.1:2441983-2442238 GCF_008692095.1 Etheostoma spectabile | reverse complement strand
TTCCTATACCAATGTTCTTTTTAATTACTCAAAACTACATGATTGATTCCACACAACGCTCTTTGGCAAGTACAAATCTCATATTCAAGTCTTATTCAATTTTAAAGCATTTTATAAACAAATTGAACAAATTGGTTTTGAAACAGTATTGAGTAAAAGTTGACATATTCCAATCTGTGATTATCCATCAACATACATTCGTTTCATTTTAACCTAAATAATTTCTGCTTTTCTAACTCAAACATTAGGTATAAT
>NC_045745.1:2433706-2441973 GCF_008692095.1 Etheostoma spectabile | reverse complement strand
TGAGGTTTATTGACCACAAATTCCAAAAATAACTGTAAAACTGTATTTAATAAGTTAGTGTTACGTAGTGTTGCATCGAAAGTGTTGAATAAAGGGACAAAAACGGAAGAAAAAGTTAAAAACATCAATTAAAAGCATCAATAAAAGTGTTGATTTTCAAATTCGACGGGAAGACAACACAAGGGATATCTGTTGGGTTTTGACTCTTCACTTGCACTTCGACGCTTTAAAGGTCCTTGATGCTTTAAAGGCCAACATTTTGAACATTTTCTCTTTTTTCCGCCTCTCAGTCACTTCACATTATGCGTAGGGAGAGGCAGTTGAGAGGGATAAAATCACCCTTTTAAGCTGTGACACACATTGGCATCAACAGATCCATGTCCATTAGATAAACTGTTCTCTGGAGCAGAGGTTTGGGCATATATGGGCAAAAGGTGTGAATAATCCACGTTATTAATTTACCCTAACACAAATTTGACTCCAACAAAGAATCAGCCAGAGAGATTTTCTCCAAACTATATGACTTTTTCACATGTAATTCTCTGCTGCTATCAAGGAAGCGCCATTTTAGGCAATAGAGCATTGAATTAAGACAAGAGCAAGGGCAGTCTTATTAAAACATAAATGGGATAAACACAGTACATGTCAGAGGGCCTAAAGGAGAACGGAAACTTTTGTTTTTATCTGAAACACCCTTTTAAATCATCTCACACCTCATCAGGCTGGATGCATGTTGGATTGGGTTTAGTGAGAGCTCACATTACCTGGCTGTAACTTCCATGTGGGCTTCGGTCAGACTAAAAAATTGGCTTGCTGGATCCCTCCCACTAGAAGACCTCGGACCAAGTAATGCCTGATAAAGATCAGGACATCCTGACCAGTCCTGGAGTCGCCGTGTAATTTGCTCCGTCTTCCACTGGCGTAATTTAAAAGCACAGAACAGGACTCTGACGACTTGAGTCTTGAGTGTGCTTCCAGCCTTGGGGAATGAAGATGTGAAGCCAGGGAAGAAATGATAGGGTACGGATACAGGGAGGTAAAACAACTGCAAGTTGTACCACACATTTTGATAACTAATGCATTACTTATACTGCGCTATGTCTGCAGAGAGGGCTCGATGCTTTGTCTTGCCTGTGGATCCTTAGATGATGTAAAAGCAAGGAATTGCCACTTTTATAACTTATACTCCATTTAAAGATGTAACAGCCCTCCAATTCATATATTGGTGTTGGAAAAATAGGCAAGAGGTCCCACTCCAAATGAAATGAGATGAGTTATGGCCCAGCTATAATACATTATGCTTGATATGTCTGAGAAAGAGATGGCGTCATGCAAAAGGATGAAGCTGTAGACTCATGCCGCCTCAGAGCAGCAGCAGCAGCGTGCCAGAGTGTTTACTTGAGCGTATGTGTGTGATACAGGCTGTCTGCATCAGCGTGGGACTGTGACAGCTGCCTGTCACATCTAGGCCCCCTGGGGGAACTCCTGCTGGGAGCGTGCGTGTGTGTATTTGTGTTCCCACCGTGTGATAGCTTCAGTACGTTGGCGCAAATCGCACGTCAAGTGTGTTTAAAGAAACGGGGGAGGTAAGTTGTTGTGAGCACTTTGTCTGCCTTTGCAATGCGATTCAGCAACACACCAGCAGCAGTGAGACAAATCACACTCTGATCCGTCTTAGTGGGAGCACAGGATGTGGTGAGCAGCTGAGCCGGTGAAACAGTTGTCTGCTGTATTTAGTTTTTGACTGTCTTCCATCGGTTTTCTTCCTTCTGGGATACGCAAACCTATCACAAGACAAGAACATCGACATCAGATGACTGCAGAATCCTCCTTTACCTATGGTGTCATTTAGGTTATGGAAGATTGTACTTATGGCAAATACAGCCAGTTAACCTTAAAGAAATAGTTACCCAAAAACAATATACTGTACTCACCTCCCTTGGCTATCTATGGTCCTAGATAACGTTTTCTAATAGAGTGCAAAATGAAAGCACATCAGTGCAAAACAGACTTCGAGGAAGCCTGAAGGATGCCAAGTATCTTGTATCCAATCGTGGAGTTCACGGAAATCCAAACACAACTGTTTTTGTTAAACTGTTGCTGAAAAAGCATTTGCCTATTTCCATGCCCATATGTGCAACAGATTCCTGTTGCACAGGAATATTCAATAGGGGTTTTCAGAAGTTTTATGGATTTCTTTGTTCTCTTTAATCCGCACTCTGTCAAAGTAGTGAACACACTACATAAAACAGTCCCTAACATGGCCTAATGCGACTGACATGGGACATCTAAGTTGAAAATGAGTGTGGAAAACCATTTCTGGGTCTTACACATGTCACATGTGTTCATCCAGCTTGACAATGTTTACAACCTAAACCATAGATGTTGATATACTTCATCCTCTGGCTGCTCACTGTCTGATGTCACGCACAACAAGAAGGCCACAAGCCAATATTCACGAGGAACCAATGTGTAGTCTGACATGCAATTGGACTTTATATACAGTAAGTCTTCACAACTACTCAAAGCGCTTTGACATATTACAGGCACCATTCACACACATTCATACACTGATGGCCGAGGAATGCCATACTAGGTGCCACCTGCTTATCACATACATATTCAATTCAATTCAATTTTATTTATTTATCACAACAACAGTTATCTCACTGTGCTTTCCATAAAGAGCAGGTCCAGACCGTACACTGTGATGTTATTTACAGAAACCCAACAATTCCCACCAAGAGCGAGCACGAGGCAACAGGGGCAAGGAAAAACTTCCTTTTAAGAGGCAGAAACCTCGAGCAGAACCATGGCTCAGGGTGGGGGGGCATCTGCCTCGACCGGTTGGGGGGGAGAGAAAGAATTGTAGCAGGTGACTCCAACCATAGCTCCAGAGCCATATTCACATTTTTATTCGGGGTTCAATGTCTTGCCCGAGTACACCTCGACATGGGACCTCAGGACCAGGGATTGAACCGCCAACCTTCCGTTTGGTAGGTGACTGCTATGCCACCTGAGCCACAGCCACCCACATGGCATTCTCCCTCCGAAGTGACGTTTTGGGTCGTCTTATCCCATCATGAAAGTAATTCTAACCCTCACTATCTATTCTTTAACTTGAAAAAGTAAGGACTGGCCATAGGTCTTCACTTGTGCAGGATTTAAGAGAACATTTGCTGATAGTCACTCAAAAACACACGCAAGCCATCAGAGAACAAGCACTTTTCTCTTTCACTCCTGACTCTTCTCGTGTAATCATATAAGCTGTGGACATTTCCCTCGCAGTCTTGCAGATCTAGTTTATTTTTATTTATTTTTTTACTGTATGTGTTCCCAGCTCTGGCAACATCCAGCATGTCTCCAGGCTCCTTTAAATTCCTATCTCAAGTGTTTTATTCTTTATTTAGACTAAATGAAGAATATTTCTCTCTGCCTCCCGCTGCTATCAGTTTATGTGCCAGCATTTTTCCACGCCCGATTTATATATTGAATCAAATTGGGAAATGAAGGCTCCACGGCGTGTTATAAGCAGTGACACGCTTTCATACCTAAAAGCTACTGTACATGCTTCCTGCTATGCCAATAGCTTCCATGACATGCAGCCTGATTTTTTTTGTCATGTATATTTCAGCTGCTTTGTTCAAATCCATATCCCCGTTTCCATCCCATGTGAGGATGCTAATGTTTCTCCCTGCCCTAAATCTAAAGCACGGTGTCGCGCCGAGTGCACCCATTATTGCTAATTATTTATTACAGCCTCAGGCAGTGTGCCGGCTTGCCTTCTCAAATCAAACATTGTTATTCTCCAGACAGGGCTGTGTAGTGCACCAAAAACAGCATTTTAATAGCCTGAATATTCCAAGCTGTCTCTGTATTTGGGTCAGAGTTATAGCGTCGTGTCAGGCGCGAGGAGGATAGCGTTCAGGTGTTATCGAGACAGTTGACACTTTTTTTGTCAAATGGCCCGTGTAGCATGATGCCGTCTTTTTTTCCCCCCTGTGTTCATCACATCTGCATGTGCACCAGTCTGGAGTTGCATTACATAAGAAGTAAAACTGCCTTTCTTTAATATTTCAGTCTTGACAGGAAGCCTTTCCTCGAGGTAGCCGGGAAGTGCCACTGGCCTATATTGGTGCGCTTCCAAAACACTGGGAGCATTTTGGGGCTTTGACCTTAAGGGTAACTGGTCTCTGATCCCAGGACGTGACCCTGCTTAGCTGGGATTTATCCTGAGGCTGACACATGGATCCCCTCCTGCTGTGTGAAGGGGCCCGTGGTGGAAGCAGTCTTTAGGGTAGCAAAGGTCAGGTCTAATTCCCAAGACAGGGGAATTAAATGTGTACGCAGGTCATGAAACGGAGCCTGTACTCTCATCTGAGGTGAGCGATTACAGGAAGCAGGCGAGTCACACAGAGAGGGAGGCTAGATATTGGGCAGTCAGGGACTCTCCATCCAGACCCTGCACCTCGACACTTCATCTGCTTCAAGTGCTGGCCTGTTTCTGTCTGATGTGACCCTCCTGGTTTTTCTGCTTATCTTGGTTCCCATGCTCCTTTCTCCTCCTTTAAGGAATTTAATCAAACTCTAAGCCTCTCAACACAATGTCAAACACAATGTCAGAGAAGTTGGCCTCCTCGGAGATAAGCAAGCTTTACTTTTTTTAAGTGTTATTGCTTTGGGGTGATATGTTGAAGCAAGATTTATTTATTGGGACAATGCAGGCTAATCAACATTAAAGTAAACCCCCCCAGTTTGATCAATTTCAACTGTAGAATGAAGGTCTTTATGGTCAGGTTTTTTAATTTCGTTCCATCACAGGGTGAATCATTCATTGGCAAATTTGAAGAAAAGGCAAATTGCTGCATGTTTAGCTACATACTGTACTACGGGTATTGGAAAGAGGGCACACAACAACATTGCATTGCGTATGTCAGAAACCAAAGCCAGTACATAGCGTATGTCAAGATGCATTATGACTTTTCATTGTTCTGATATTTTGATGTTTCTTTTGGTCAATTTAAATGTCACATAGGCTAATGTAGATGGAAACACTCTCTGTGTTAGTGTTTTTTTTTTTCTTCTTCTGGTCTTTCAATTCTTTAGAAAGACTCTTCACCGCCGTCTTTCTCTTTCTCTCGGTTTCCCTGAATGCTAATTGAGACAGGGAATGAAAGAGAAGCGGGAGATCAGGTGGGAAGATGAGAAATCAATTAGGACTGGTGGAGGGCATCATTATGCATTCACACCCCCCTGTGGAGGAAGGCCTGTCACTTGCTCCAGAATCAATAGAAAGCAAAGATGTGTGTGTGTGTGTGTGTGTGTGTGTGTGTGTGTGTGTGTGTGTGTGTGTGTGTGTGTGTGTGTGTGTGTGTGTGTGTGTGTGTGTGTGTGTGTGTGAGAAAGGTCCCATCCTGTCTATCATCTATGTGTTCAGAGACATCTGATTAGCCCTGGTTCCTGGGATCATAAAAGTGACCCACAAACCTGAATGTAGGCCCCCCCCAGGAGCCTTCTGGCCTAGTCTGACAGGCTCTTCGGCCAAGCACAGGCGATTGATTATATAAAGTATACAGTCTAACCAACAAGCCTCTATAGCCGGTTTCATCAATCAGTGCCTGACAAATCAAGGCTACAGATGATGTGTTTGTAGCCCCATCCTGGTAGAGACAAAAAGTAGTTCCAGATACTACGGAGCCATAGGAACTGAACTCAGGGATCAACCAGGAACTAAAAGTCCTTTTTGCACACTCCTGAAGACACACAAAGTGACTGAGGTATATGTAAACAACTCTTCAGACAAGGGAACATCAACACACAGTCACGGTGTGTTTACTGCCATGTGTGACTGTGATACATGTAATGAATGGATGTAAAGCAGACATGCAGGAGTGTCAAAGGGAGGCTGAAAGCTCCCGCCTTAACAAAAACAACTTGCCAAGTGTTTATTTTTTCACTTATTTCTGTCAAGTACACATCCACGATGAAACAATTATCAAAGTAACTTTGTTTCTCATGAGCCGTTTGCTCATGTGAGCTCAATATGTGCAGGTGTCTGCGTCAATCCGATGCCCTCTCCTCGATTCCATGTTGTTTGGAAGAGATAAAGAGACAGAGTGAGTGAAAGAGTTGTCAGTTCTGTGAGTGGCTGTCATCACTGGTAGCCTGTCACGGCGTAATGCGCTCTATGTCACCGCTGGCACCTTCTCGCTGTAATAGGCCCACTCAACAAACACACACTAACCCAAAGACTGAAAAGGATTTCTCTCTTCTCGTTCTCTGTGTTGCAGTGCCCCCTCAGATCGTGGTTCGGCCGCGAGACCAGATCACAGCTCCGGGTCGCACCGTAACCTTCCTCTGTGGCACCAAAGGAAACCCTCCGCCCGCCGTCTTTTGGCAAAAAGAAGGCAGCCAGGTAAGAAAGCTCCTGGGGCAGCTGCATCTCATTCGAGTCCTCACTAAGACCAAGGAAGTGGAAAGTCTTTACTCTAGCTAAGTTTCCAGCCACTTGTCAATCGAAATTATCTGAAGTTCGGGGGGAAAAAAAACTCATGCAACTTTAAAGCGAATAAAAACCTGTGTGTAATGACGTCGCATGCTGTTTTGCGATCCAACTGTCATATCAAATAGATTTTAGACATTTAAGGTGTTTCCATTCACTTTCGAACTGAACATTCAAGCTAACTTTTGCAAAGTTTTTCTAGTCTACCAATAAATGATGACAAGTATAGTGTGTGTATGTATGTGCCAGCTGATACAAACATATCAAGTTCTAATAAGAAAACACTGCCAGTAACACATTGCTATGACGATGCAGATGCCACTTGCCTTTTATTTTCCCTCCTGCGAGACTCTTTTTTTGAGACATGTCTCGCTGTTTGAGCGCCTTCCATTGACTCCGGAGGACGCCCCACGGCTTGTCCTAACCTTTGTCGGCCATTTCCTGCGCTAGTTTCTGATCAATTCAATTTCAAAAGTCTCTCGTTTTCTTGTGCGTCCACTTCCATCTGTCTTTGTTGACACCCGCCATGTGTGCAGACAGAGCGGAAATACTGGGGTAAATTAACTAAAACTTCTTCATTTTTGTTTTGTGGCGGGTTGCAACCATAAAAGGACTTAATCGCAATTCATTATCTGTTCAGCAAATAACATTTCCATCAGCGTTTATGGCATAAGCAGCTTATCAATCAAGAGAAAATCCAATGAGAACGAACGTATTTCCTTTGAGTCGATATTCCATGAGGTATTTTTCATTAGGTATCACTTAATTTGGATAAAAATGTGTAGATGGAAACAAATTTACTGGCTTCCTGTCCATCAAAGTATGGATTTCAAAATATGTCGGTTGACGGACCAACCCGACAGGCAGCAGAAAAGGCGAGTTGGTCATAAAAGGGCCTGGGAACACATGGAAGCGAAGCTGACTTGAGCGTACATTTCTATCGTAATGTGTCTCCATAACGGCGACTCTTTCGGAATACGCGCTTGTATTTTATGAAGATAGTTCACGACACATGTTTCTGTAAAACATTTTAAGGAGAAATGGGCCGTGCAGTTGCTGAATCTGTCTTCATTCAGATCGATAAAGGTCAGTTGAAAAGATTTTCGTTTCCTTTAGCGCTCCACCAATCAGATTGGTCATTGAGTCCAACTGCCCGCCCCCCAATTCAAGTTAAATCAGCCAAAATGAAGACCAAAGGCTCCTCTGGTTAATGATAGCATGGAACACACAGACAGACAGACAGACAGACATACTGAAAGAGACACACAGACAAACTCTTAATTTTAACTTAACCCTCTGTGACATAAACAATGGATAAAACCAAACACAGTCAAGCCAAAGAAAACCAAGTTGGGTCATTCATCCCGTCTAGACTCCCAGCAGGTCAGGCCAACCCCTTGACGAGGTGGGAGGAGCCAGCCAATCAGGGCCGACTAAAAGAGCGGAACAGAGACCGGTCCAAACAGGAAGTCACGCGGCCCAGGGACGTCACAGCCAATAACGCCAGGATGCTAGTTGGAGCTACTTTCTTCACATGGCATTCTGAGACATGTGCTTAAAAGACGTGTCTCTTGTCACAGTCATGTCCCTAACTGTCATGCATTTCTTTCATCACTATGTGCTATAGTTTAGTGCCAGGGTGACTAACATACACACAACCACACATTCATACACACCTCATTCAGCCATCATCCACACAGGGTATTATACACCAAAGTGTGAGTCTGCTCAGGGATGTGTGTGTGTGTATGTGTGTGTGTGTGGG
>NC_045745.1:2424094-2433696 GCF_008692095.1 Etheostoma spectabile | reverse complement strand
GGGGTTGCATGCACAAGTGTGAGAAAGACGAGTGTACGATAAGCAGGGCAGCCTGCTGGAATGCACTGAAAGGCGGGATGAGAGTGTGTGGGTGCCTGTAGCATTGCTCCCAGGTACAGATTAGAGGAGGAGGCCTGGCGAATGTGTGTGGGAGAGGGAGAACAAGAGTGGAGGAGAGAGATAAACAGGAGAAAGCATGGAGGACGAGGGAGGGAGAGGAAGTATGTGAGTAGCAGGTTGGGGATATTGGCTGTGAAAAAACGAGTATTTCATACTGACAAACGCCAAAGGAAAGCAGGGATCAGGGATAAAACTTCCTCTATCCATTTCAACCTGATGTTTCTTTTTCATGAAACTAATTTTCATTTCCTGCTCCTCTTCTGTTGCTGTCTCTTTACATCTTTATTAAGTTGCCCAAAGTACCTATTTTGTCTAAATGAAGACGTCGACACACGTCGTTCAGGAGAGACACATTTATTAATTAATATGATGTCAAATAGAACATTTCTAATAAAGCTGCAAGTGGAACAGCTAGTGTCTGTCTTTGACATGTGTGTTGGAGATGGAGAGTTTTATTACAGTTTTATAACATGCATAAGAGCACAAAACAATTAAGGCCTGCAGTATTAAACCAATTACTAATTAGTTAGGGTTAGAATAAAAAAAAATACCCACAAGTAAAAACAAATAAGCGATGATAACTTCAGTACATCACATTGGATTAGATTAGAAAGACTTTATAGATCCCACATTGGGAAATGTCAGTGCTACAGCAACAACATCTCAGACACACAGCACACACACGGGATAGAATACAAGAACAGCTATTCAAAAATAAAGTTAAAGAAATACTAAGCAAAGAATGTACAAACGTATGTACAAATTGGGAATAAAAATGTACCACTACTTGAATAGTATTTATAAAGATGTAAGTAAAAAGCTGCGTTTGTGCAAGGTGCACTTAGTGCAGAAGATGCTTCGCTGTTAGAGTGAGTGTGTGTGTGTGTGTGTGTGTGTGTGTGTGTTGGTGGTTGGTGGTGTCAGAGCCTTTTAGAGAAGATGCTTCGCTGTTAGAGCATGTATGTGTGTGTGCGTGTGTGTGTCAGAGCCTTTTAGAGAAGAGTGGTGGTGTGATTGGTGTTGTGTCTGTGTGTGTGTGTTGTTTGTCCCTGGTGTGTGTGGTGTGTGGTGGTGTGTGTGTGTGGTGGTGTCTGGAGTGTGTGTGTGTGATGTGTGTGTCTGAGTTTGTCGAGCCTTTAGAGAGAGTGGTGTTGTGTGTGTGGTGTGTGGGTGGGTGTTGTGTGTGTGGGTGTGTGTGTGTGGTGTGTGTGTGTGTGTGTGTGTGTGTGGTGAGAGTGTCAGAGGCCTTTCAGAGGAGTGCGCTTGGCGGTGTGTGTGTGTGTGTGTGTGTGTGTGTGTGTGTGTGTGTGTGTGTATGAGTGTGTCAGAGCCTTTAAGAGAAGACGCTCCGCTGTTAGAGAGTGTGTGTGCGTATGTGCGTGCTTGTGTGTGTGTGTGTGTGTGTGTGTGTTGCAGCCAGTGACTAAATTAATTAATAACTACAAACATAAGCTAAGGTAGCGAGTGCACACATGACTATGAAGAAACTAAAAAATAAAAAAAGAGACTCATCTTCCTAACGTTTTGTCTCCTCCAGATCTTGCTGTTTCCCATCCAGGAGCCGTTACAGTCGGGCCGTTTCTCCGTGTCGCTGAGCGGCGAGCTCACCATCGCCGACGTCCGAGTGGAAGACTCGGGCTACTACATCTGCCAGGCCATCAGCGTGGCCGGCAGCATCCTCACCAAAGCCCTGCTGGAGGTGGAAAGTGGTGAGTGGGAACACACAAACAGGATCCCCAGTCACCTGATCCCACAGAGTAAAGAGTGACTGAACGAGCAGCACGTAGGGATCCAGACACCGTTAGCTACAGTGTGTATGCTGAGTCAAAAAGTGACTGCTTTCATATTTTGCCTCGTGTTTGTGGTTCATGATGTTGTTACTCGGTTTTTGGCTTCCACTGTTCAAATTCATGCATGTATAGTTGCCCAAGATCTGAATTCGGTTTGCTACAAATATATCAGTTGATTTAAAGGTCCCATGGTATGAAAATGTCACTTTCTGAGTTTTTTTTAACATTAATATGAGTTCCCCCAGCCGGCCTATGGCCCCCCCAGTGGCTAGAACTACACAAACGGACAAGTTCTAGCATGAATTTGATCAGAAATTGGGGAGAAGTTAATTACATCTGCAACCAAAATCCCAGCTTTCCCCAGCGTTAGCATGTAGCTACATGTAGCAGTGTATGTATTGTAAACACTGAAGTAGCAACCTGCCTGCAAGAGACCACATAAAGAGACTTGTCCGAGTGTGACATCATACGGAGCCAAGAGTAGAAAAACCAGCTGAAACCGGAGTGTTGGGAACAGAACTGTGGGAAATCTGAGCTTTTATGTTCACCTCCTTCTTTGTAGCCTTTGCCACATTTCATATGAACATTGTAACATAATATACATATGACAAAAAAAGCATAATAGGTCTCCTATGATCATTTATCACAATCTGTTGATTTAACCTCCCTTCCCCTACAACATAACATTTAAAAATCCATCCTTCAAATCTGTCTCAGTTAAAATATTCTTCCCCAAATGAGCAGACAGCAGGAGTCCTTATCAGGTGTAATCAAAAAGGACACCTGGTGATAGTTCTATGCAAATAACCCGGCTGCAACATATGCTGCCCTCCCATTCAAGGAGTAAACTGGGATTTTTATTCAGCTCCATTTACACCAACTCCTGTATTGACCTTTTACACTTTCAGTTAGCTCCAGTTAGCTGATGATATCAGAGCTGCAGCACAGAATAATAATGAGGCTCTGCTACCCGTCTGAAGGCAAATGTCAAACAGTAGGGTGAGTGAAATTGTGTGGCGAGGGCTTTGTGAGCGCCGCTTGCCATCGCGGGGAAAAAGAAAAGCTTCAGTTACTAACAGTCTTCATCGTCTTCCCACAGCCAGTTATGAATGTGCAGGAATCGACTTGACTTAAAGTAAGCATAACTCTGCTCGTTGGCAACCACAGTGTTTACATGTAAGACGTACAGTCAAGACAGCCTTATATGTCCATGGGTTTCTTGGTGATGATCGTGAAGTGAAAGCAGGCTTACTGTTTAGGACATGTATTCATATGCCTGGGTTTAAGCAGTCATTGTAGCTGCACGTCAAATATGGATTTACATAGTGTCTGTTCCACTTCTTAATCTGCGGATGTGAAGCCCAGTGGAACAGCTAAAAAACTGTTAACTTTCACTCACTTGTTAGCGAAGCTTAGTGCAAGGATGACTATTCAACAGCAATGATTTGCCTCATACCAAAATGTGTCTATCCTATTGTAAAGTGCTAGGCTCGCATTGCCAGACCTTCCTGCACAGCGCTGTGGTGGAGGTTGATTTGGATGTTAACACGTGCACATTTGACACGAGGGTCAACTCCGGGGTAGGTTAACTTTTGGACCGAAGTTGATTTTTAAGGATCTTTTAAGTTGATCTACTGTGCCATCCATCGCATGTTACAGCCCTGTCATGTTTATGTTTATTTTATTGAAGATGAGCCTTACTGTGTCAGTTCTAATTTGCACCTGGATTATTTGTTATAGTGGGATTATCTTCTCTAAAAATGAATAAACCAGAAGTGGAAGATCGTGGATACAGACTATAACCTGGCTAACACACTCACACTGCAACTTAAATGTAATAGATTCCCCTTGCAGATAGACAGTAGATATTTTAATAATTGTATTAAAGCATGCATGCTTATTGACAACATGATAGGGAGTGCAGAATTTGGTTTCTCGTTATTGTATGAAATTGAAGAGTTTTATAACCCACAAAGACCCTCCGCCAGACTGTTCCAAAGTAATCCATGGTTACTCAAAAGGTATAGTGATTCTTGAAAAGACACTTTTGCTTATGATATATATTATTAGTGTGTACATTGCGGTGCAACTCAATATCCTGTCAAGTGGACATCACTCTGACATTCATTGACCTTAGGATGGCAATGTACAGTATATAAGTGCTGACCTTTATTGGTATATGTAGGCGTGTATGTGTGTATGTAGTGTATATATGTAGGCAAGTGTATGCATGCATATGCAAACACACTGTATGTATGCATATCTGTAGAAAGTTGTCTTGGTAAGTGTATATGTTCTTTAGTTTTCTTTTTTTATATAATTTAAAAAAACTAAAAATGTGAGGAGGCGGCTGGTATAAGCTGTAGCTTCTGACCCCACCCTTTGGTTACGACCAATACATTTATTTATTCCTTCATTTTGAAGGGCAATGAATCAACATATTCCAGTCTGAGAAAAATCGTTGTCGTACATTTGCATGCTGAACTGGGACAGGACCAGAGAGAAAGGGGGGGGGGGGACTCGAGAGCCTCTGGGAGTGAATGTTTCTCTTACAGGGACATGTTACAGCTCACATGGCAGGGCAGGCCGGGACATTACAGGCAAACATGACGATTTGGGAACCAAAGAGTAAACTGTAGCTTTTAACATGTCTCTAAATATGGCTTCCCAGAAAGGGATAACATAAAAAGAACCAGTAATGGAAAAAAAACTAAAAAAACACATAAAACACCCTGGCCTCATAGTTTAACATGTAGTGGATGTATTATTTCCATTTAGCCTACGATTGTTGGATGAAATGTAGAGTTGAGTGTTTTGTTGGTGTGTGTGTTGTGTGTGGTGTGGTGTGTGTGTGGTCTGGTATAGCTAATGTGGGGACCAAAAATTGTGAAAACAGTATACTTATGGGGACGAGTGCTTTGGGGGACCAAAATGCTGGTCCCCATACCGTTAAAGGCTTTTTGAGGACTAAGACTGGTTTTAGGGAGGGTTAGGTTAGGTTATGGTTAGGGTGAGGGTGAGGGTGAGGGTTAGGCATTTAGGTTTGATGGTTAAGGTTAGGGTAAGGGGCTAGGCATGCATTATGTCAATGACTGGTCCCCACAAAGATAGGCAGACACAACTGTATGTGTGTGTGTGTGTGTGTGTGTGTGTGTGTGCGTGCGTGTGTGTGTGTGTGTGGTCAATGTGTCACACCATTCTGAATGAAGTACCGTGGCGCTGCAGAGACGTCCCAGTCTACAAATCCTATCCTACATACTAAAGAAAACATCTTTGTTAGGTACAGGTCCTAGCAAAAATCCTTTTTAATATTTAAAATGTAAATATTTGTTAATGAAAATGAGAATAATGATACAACAATGATCATTCCCTTCGATATCGGGAATCATGTTGCCATTGCAACATCAGTCAAAATACATTACTTTGTACATTGTCAGAGCAGCATTCTGTAGGGATGACATAGCCACTTAGGCTAAGTAGCCTCTGGGAGTTGCATCTGCTCTATTATAAATGCTGTTGTTAAAGATATGTTTGGTTATTGTGAGCATGAGTTTTGTTTTAGCGGGAAACATGTGAGCTTTCAAAAAAAATCCAACACGACTATGGAGTTGTGAGAGCACTTGGGGGTCACAGATAGGGTGATTTACGTGTTAGATGCATGCTAAGACATTGAAATTTTCTTGGAAACTTAAAAAAAAAAAAACACAATAATTTGGGGCCTAACCCCCCCACCCCCCTACAGCAACTCTGAGGACCACACTAGGGGTCAAAACCATAAACTGAGTTCTGCGTTGACAGAGAGAGGAGTTGATTCATGGCCTCTGACTATGTTCCGTCCCTACAGCGCCTTCGGACCGCGTCCCGCCGATCATCCGCCAGGGACCGGCCAATCACACGTTAGCTCCCGGTTCCACCACCCAGTTGCACTGCCACATCATGGGCAACCCCATCCCCAGCATCCAATGGGAGAAGGACGGCCAGAGGATCCTGGGAAACGACGGCCGCGTCAGCTTGATGGAAAACGGCACCTTCCAAATCACCAACTTGCAGGTATTTCAATAAAAGACTTCCACTTGGGTTCCCTGATAGCTCAGTTGGTAAAGTGGGTGCCCATATATCCTTGATGCAGGGGGCCCGGGTTTGACTCCAGCCTGCGGCCCTTTGCTGCATGTCATTATCCCCCCTCTCTCCTTTTTTTCACTTCATCAGCTGTTTTTTCATAAAGGCCTAAAATGCTCAAAAAATCCACTTAACATAAAATAAAAAGACTTCCACTTGAGACAAATCAAATGCAGACATTGTTTGTGCGTTGATGTAATCCCAGACTAATGAAACAGGAAGTAAAAAACAGACTTTTTGACCTTCATTTTGCCTTCCGCAGCTTTTCTGTGATGATCATTCAACTCCTTTCTTGCTACTTCTCATTCCATCACACCACTGTTTCCAGTGAGCTCATTAAAACGTCTTCACCTAGTACTATTTACACATCAAACATGATGCCGTTTGCGCAAGATAAACACATTCCAGGCGATAAAACGGCGTTTTTAATTACAGGGACGGCGTGGGCCACTAAAACGGAGGACATTTTTACCGTCAACTCAAGCAATGCTTTTTTATGAGAGGAGGAGGAGGAGAGGTGTGGAATGCATCTTTGAGGTGTGATCACCATGATAATGAGCGTGCGAGGCCATTAGCAGTCGTTAGCATCGTCTTACTCCACGCTAATGAAATCCATTCGGCCCAGAATTCCCTCCTGGGTGTGAAGCAGCACCTAAGGGTCACCGCAGCCTCCGCGAGGCTCACACATTAATTGATTGTGGGTTCTCAATGATTAACGATCGCTGAGACTCGTAATTAAATCCTCAATGCATCACTGCGAGTGAGGACTGGGTGAGTGAGGGAGAGAGAGAGAGAGGATAAGAGACGGAGAGAGAGATGCACAGAGAGAAAAAGGGAAAGAGAGAGAGACGGGGAGAGGGAGAAAGAGAGAGGATAAGAAACAGAGAGAGAGAGGCACAGAGAGAAAGAGGGAAAGAGAGAGAGAGGGGGAGAGGGAGAAAGAGAGAGGATAAGAGACAGAGAGAGAGAGGCACAGAGGAAAGAGGGAGGAGAGAGAGGGGGAGAGAGAGAAAGAGAGGATAAGAGACAGAGCAAGAAAGAGGGAGGAAGAGAGAGAGGGGGAGAGGAAGAGAGAAGGCCAAGTGGGAGCAAGAGAGAGGGTGAAAGAGAGAGGATAAGAGACAGAGCGAGAAAAGGGGAGGGAGAGAGAGAGGGGGAGAGGAAGAGAGAAGGGCAAGTGGGAGCGATAGAGAGGGTGAAAGAGAGAGGATAAGAGAAAGGGGGAGAGAGGGAGAAAGAGGTGGAGAAAGAAAGAGGATAAGAGACAGTGAGAAAGAGAGAGAAGGGAGAGGGAGTGAGAGAGAGAGAGGGAGAAAGAGAGAGGATAAGAGACAGAAAGAGGATAAGGGAGAGAGAGAGGAGGAGGAGAGGGAGAAAGAGGGAGAGAAAGAAAGTAGATAATAGACAGAGAGAACAGAAGGGGGAAAGAGGGAGAGACGAAAGAGAGAATAAGAGAAGGAGAAAGAGAGAAGGGAGAGAGAGAGTGAGAAGGAGAAAGAGAGAAGATAAGAGAGGGGGTGAGTGCTCTGTGCAGCCCTGAATAACCCGATGATTGTGATGTACACATACAAATAAAGATAAGAGCATTTGATATATTATAGAGAGTTAACAATTCAAAAGAGGAAGCTATTTAATCAATTTACCCCAGGAGAGACCTTCACAGCTGGCAACGTCGAGCTAACAGACAAGCAGGCAATCGGTCGTCTACCAAAAATATATCTAATTACACTGTGAACATGCAAATACAGATCAGTATATGCATCATAAAGGGCCTCTGATGAAATTTAGAGAGATGACAATTCCAAAGAGGTTGCTATCAACTTACTTCAGAAGTTCCTCGATGGTCGGCAATGGTCTATCACTCTGAGTTTACCCAATGACTTGTATCTATGCATTTTTTCTCATCTTAATATCTTTGATTTGTATTATCCTTGATGCTTTGGCCATATTGGTTTTCTGACATTCATGCCCATGAAGCCTTTTGAATTTGAGAGAGAGAGAGAGAGAGAGAG
This sequence comes from Etheostoma spectabile, assembly GCF_008692095.1. Taxonomy (NCBI): domain Eukaryota; kingdom Metazoa; phylum Chordata; class Actinopteri; order Perciformes; family Percidae; genus Etheostoma; species Etheostoma spectabile. The sequence continues at coordinate 2,425,655 of NC_045745.1, read as the reverse complement.
AGAGAGAGAGAGAGAGAGAGAGAGATGGAGTGAGGATAGAAGGAGTCAGAAGCCTGAAGCAGATTTTCTTCTGCATTCACGTCATGTCGGAATAAGAAGAGAGTGAGTGACTGTGGAATCCATTTGAAGTGCGTACACGCCCTCATGTGATGGTGCTGGATTTGATTTGAGGTGTTGATTTGATATATATACAGTATATATATGCAGTATGTGGAGAATATTTCCAGCGCTTGCTGTGAAACAGCCCTATCTGACGTGGACCTGGAGCCTTTATCTCGGCTCTCTTCAAAGCCACCACACTCCTTTGACATTTTATCTCGCCGAACACGGGAGTTGCTGGTCCACCGCTGCCCCCCCACCCGTTAATGCGTTCGTGTTATCGTGTGATTTTGGAGAATCCGATCTAACCCTTTCAAACACCAATGACAAAGGAGTGTGGAAAAAAAGAACGACTGAAGGGTTTTTGTTAAAGGAGTCCGTGGGCTATGAAGAGAGCCCCAATGGGAAAGGGCGTTTTGCTGCTGCCCCTCGTCCACAGCAGTGTGTTGCTCAACTTCCGTGTCAGTACTGCTGCCTGCTTCTCCACCCCCCCCCCCCCCCCCCCCCCACACACACACACACACACACACACAAAAAAGAAGGAAATCAGCATTCATAAAATACATTAAACCCTGAAGATTAATAAGTTGATTTCATCATGACTGGTGGGGGTGGGGTGGGGGGGTTGGGGGGCACAGATGGTCTGTTTGTTCCTCGTACCCTGGCAATGAGGAGATGCCATTACCCTGGGATCACTGCCAGGCACACACCACCACGATCCCTCTCCTGTGCCAAGATGTCCTGGACAGACAGTGTGGGTGTGTGTGTGTGTGTGTGTGTGTGTGTGTGTGTGTGTGTGTGGTGCTGGTGGGGGGGTTAAATAGGTTTGTGCTGCCATCCTGCTAAGCGGTTGATGTGGGCGTGGGTTAGCAGGTGTGTGCGGCAAAGGGAAAAAGGAATGGGACCGGGGCAGTTGGGAAAACAGAGGAACCCAAACAAAGCCCGAGGAGTGAGAGCAGGACCACGTGGACCACAGAAAAACAGATTAGCGGGAGTGATCAGGTTAAAGGAGGAAATCGAGTTCATGTGTTGACATTAAATCCCAGTGTACCTGTGTTATAGTCTGTAATCACATTTCCCTCTTGTTCTCCTTCTAAAAAAAGGACCTGACATCATTATCAACCGTCTGTGCGCTCTTGTGCAGAAGGCCCATGATACCCATGCTAACTGGGTAGTTAGCAGGTGGTGGACAAAGAAAAAGGAAAAGAAAAAGACACCAAAGCTCAGAACACTCTGAGTGGCAGATGATTTCTGGGACGCGTTGTGCCAAAATATCCCCGAACCTTAAAGATGTCATCAAACAATCATATATCAATATTATAGTGTGAAGCTCATCTTTCCCCTGCCTCCTTCCTACTCTCCTCTCTTCCTCTCGCCTAATCCATTTTTCAGCAGTCTGTTTCGCGCAGCACCCCCGGAGCTGCCGGCCTTGATTAATAGTCAGGTACCCCGGCTGTTTACC
>NC_045745.1:2418323-2424084 GCF_008692095.1 Etheostoma spectabile | reverse complement strand
GTCCCGGTTCCCCATCCACAGATCAAACCATCTGGGGACCCTACAGGTCAACTCACGGTCAGGGCCTATAGAGGGAGAGGCGGAGCGCGGGATGTTGCATGGGACGGAGAGTCACCTGTCCCGTGTCTTGCAGGACGCTCTGACAAGCCACTTTGGCTTGAGTAATTTGTCTGTCAGCGTTACTGATGAGACGGCCCAGAAGCATGTGTGTGTGTGTGTGTGTATGTGCACAGCAGAGAGCGAGGCATTAGTCATGATGGGCTCTGCCTCGTACATCCTCTGCATAATGTATAAGGTTTTCAATGGGAGTAATATTGGCTGTGTTGGAGGAATAGGTGAATAAGGCAAGGCTGATTGTGGATGCGGTGGATTGAGTCTGCATGTAAATTGATGAACTACAGAGGACCAAAACCTCTTGCAGCAAAACAGATGAAAAATTAATTGAAATTCCCCATGAGACTGCCACACACACCTGTGCAACCACAGACTGTTTAGAGAGCCAACAGCCCTGGCAGGTGCAGTAAATATTAAAAATACAAAGTCAGTCCCTTTGTCCTCCCTTTGTACTGTAAATAGAGCCCACTTCATAATTTATCAAGTTTTACAGCTACTCTGGAGTTGATGTTGTAAAAAAAACATGATTTTGCTTGTTAAACATGGTTTTTCTGTGTATGAATCCTAAAAGCACTGTTTATTTAAATGGAGTCTGGTGAGTTTTTGCGATGGGGATTTCTTTTTAAACAAAAAGGTCTATCTCTGTAGGGATCCTTTCCATGATGTTGTCAGACACTTAGAATAATAAGATAATAATAATAATCTGAGCCTGTTAGCGCCAAAAACAGAACTTTTAGTGGGGGTGAATTTAAGATTTTTGCCTATAGAATTATATTGCAACCCGGTTCGCCACCGCAGGTTCCAGCGTTGTCGCTCAATACCTGACCAATTTCAACACTTTTTGTTCACATTAGTCACTTAACCCTCCTGTTGTCCTCGGGTCCAATTTGACCCCTTTGAAAAATGTCTATATCAGGAATGTGGCATTCTTTTTAACCATAATTACCACAAAGAAGGATGGATTCCATGCAACACTCTTTGCAAATACAATTAATCACTTTCATTGAATTTCGGGTGAAAATTGAAATGGTTTCAAATCAGTATCCTGATACGTTCCTTAATTAACTATTAGTCAAAATAATTCATAATTTCTGCTTTATTAGCTCAAATATTAGGTACAATTCTCTACAAATGAGGGTTATGGATCATGGTTTCCAAAAAGTACTGTAAAACTAGTAAGTTGGTGAAAGTGAAAAGAAAAAAGAAATTATGCGTTGAAAATGTCAAAGGGCGAAAAAGGGTAAAAAAAATAAAAAAAATACGTCTTAATCTTTTTGACCCGGGAAGACAACACAAGGCTTAGACACCAATGTGTGGACAAATGGGAAAAAAAAAACCAAAATGACCCTTTAACCTTTTTCTCATGAAACCATTATTTGTGAATGTTTGGAAACCTGCATTGTTCACTTCTCCTCCCGTCTTTTTCTTCTTCATGACCTGTTTTTCTTGCACTCCTACCCCTTGTGCTGCATTAAAGCCCCCAGCGGTTGAAACGCACGGCTGCCGTTGGCACTCGGCAGAATTCTTTTTTAGCCGGAGCACTCAGCGTAAGGGACCTTTCCGATAAATAAGGGGACCACTTTTTTCACACAGTGTTGTAGTTTTTCTGAACCCGCTTGATGAAAACTTTGCATCATGGGGTTCGTTAGTTAACAAAGAAGCAGTGTAGGGTCAAATAAGACGTCACTGGATTCCCTACGCATCGAGAGGTTTCCTCCTTTTACCCTGCATTTGCACATTTTCACAGTCACACAGTTAGTACTTGAAAATCAACACTTTGACGCTCTTTATCATTGTTTTTAACTTTTTTTTTGATGTTTTCGTCTCTTTTTTTCAACACTTTTAAGCAGAAACTAGGAATTATTTTGACTAAAATTAAAGAAATGGATGGTGATGGATAATCATAGACTGGGATATGTCAACTTTTACTCAATACTATTTCAAAACCACTGCAAGAAATGCAATAAAATGAAATAAGACACCCCAAAATTAATGAAAGTAGAGATTAGTGAGTATTGTGTGGAATCAATCATGTTATTTTGGGTAGTTAAAAAGAACACTGATATAGGAAAACGGGTCAGTTTGTCCCGAGGACAACATGAGGGAAAATTCATAACTAGAAGTCTAACTTGGTAATTCAACTGAAAATCACTTTGCTGGTGTCCTCTGTCTTCTAATGCACACTTGCAGCCACAGAACGTTCTACATCTTAAATAAAGGATCAGTTCAAACTGAATTGAGAGAAATGAACTAAAAAAAGATAAAATGAAAGAGCGGGAGCAGTGAAGAAATGTTCCGAGGCACTGCTCCTGCGAGTTGGTACTCCCCCAGTGTTCTATTCCCCGGTGTAGAGACCCCCAACATCTCCCTCTGTTGTAAGCAATTTCACAGCCTGTCTAGCTTTTGGCTTTCCTCCCCAAACATTTGATAGCCAGCATTCACATGTGTGCACACACACACACACACACACACACACACACACACGGCCACATTCATCACACAGCTCTTAATTACATCTACTCCCAGCCTGTCCAGAATGCTAAGTAGCTGTTGAGTATGAAAACTAGTGCCTCAGACATTTCTAGACCTCTAGCTGGTCATTAAAATTCTGTCCTTTGATCCTTCCTTCGACTCTCCTCCTCTGCTGTGCAGGAATCAAACGAGGAGCATAAAAGCCACCAGCTTGACTTTAGCTTTGGCTTCAAATAGGTCCACTGAGATTATTATCATTTATGGAATATCACTAAAATAACTACAATTGACAAAATGGCCCAAGTAAAAGCAGTGGATTCAAGCAGATGTTATTTTAAGGTACTCCTAATGAGATTGCACCTAATACGGATAATTAGACTTTGATAAACACCCAGTTTATTAAAGGAATGCTGCCTTTTACTTCCAAGCTGACATTTTAGTTTAGATATCATCATGATATAATATGTTACACGAAAGTGAGTTGCCAATGTGTAAGAGATAGATATATCCAAATGAATATTCACAGGAACTTTACATTCCGAGCATGCGATTAGAATCCGTCTGCATTGCCATGGGCCTCTGAACCATGTTCATTTTTCACTTTTGATGTCATTATATCTGTCCATGCATCAGCAGTTCTGTCCTTACAGCCAGCAAAACATGATTATAGTTTCCATCAGAGATACTTATATGATGCCATCAGGGTTGATGCCCGTGAATGAGGTTTCTTCACTGTGATACAAAAGATACATACAAGACATATAAGGCTATATATATATATATATATATATATATATATATATATAGAACTTTTGCAAAATACCTCTTTTGCTCATCTTGCACTAAACCATACAGCCTTCTTTTTTCATATTTAATGTCATCAGTTATTTCCTTTTTATGTGTTTGTGTTTATGTGTGTATGCACCATCCACCAAGGCAAGTTGTATATGTTCCTGTCTTTCTTGATAATAAATCCTTATTCAGATTCAGAAAGACAAAAGGTGATGACAGTGTTATATGTGCACTTTTTCAACATATTGGCACCAATGGGTGCCGCAGCCTGCTCTAACCTGATACTAAAAAAGCCAGTATTACCTCACCGTGACAGGGGAAAGAGTCACCTCGGTGTGAATAGCGGCTCTGTGTTCTGCCAGCTTTTTCATCCCCGCCAACTTCCCTCTGCTCAGTATTCTGAGGACAAACATTCTGCTTTGAGAGATATGACATTTAGGCCCAATCACCGGTAATGGATACATTAACATAGTATCGTGGTCTCACTCAAACACGCACGCACACTCGCACATTAAACTAATGATACACGTTCTACTGTTGCCAGGAAACGGACTCTGGGGTTTACACCTGCGTGGCTTCCAGCTCCAGTGGAGAGACGAGTTGGAGTGGAGTGCTCACAGTCAAAGGTAAATTGTCCCTGCGTTATTTAAATGCATGCAAATAACAGCTCGATGGAGTGTAACAGTACAAACATTTTCTACAGCTGCAGGGAGACGCCTGATTATCACTCTTCTATTTCTGCACATCATTAATTTGGAAACTTTACTTTTATAATTAGCAGCAATGACATGACGAGTTATAGATGTACAGTAAGTGTGACAGCCGATAAGAACGTGTACGCGCTGAGACGGCATTTTGAGCGTGAGATAAAAAAAAGTCTAATTAACAAGCTGCCTTGTGAGCATGTAATAGCTCCAACGAAGGAGCACACGGAGCATTTGGTTGGATGGTCCGGTTGGTTTTGGGATGGTGCGAAAGTTGATTGGAACTCTGGAACCCAGGGTTCGGTTTGTGCAATTGGATCCAAATACTGGATGGGAGCCCAAAACAGTGCATGCACTAGCCTGGGATTTGGAAATAGGATTTTAACCTTTGTATGGTATTCGGATCAAATTGACCCATTTCAATTTTTTCCAAGAAGATTTTTCTACCTGAAAATCAATGGCCTTACCTTATCTTTTGGGATCAATCCAGAAAAGTATTCTGGATATGACCATTTATGTTTTTTCCATAGTGGATTCTTAACATGAATTATAACCTTATGACAAAAAACGAACCCCACTTCCATTTTTAATTGTGTTGTAGTAGAGACTGATTGCATTCCCTTAACACATATGTTATCTCAATTGTTTTTGTTTTTGAATTTAAGATAAAGACAATATTTGTGAATAGATTATGAAGTAAAATTTTATTTCAGAATTGTTTTTAAAACCCCAAATAAGTCACAGGTCAGTTTGAACTGAGGGATGCGAGAGGGTCCCGGAAGTGAAGACAATACAAGGATTAAGATTGATAACTTTCAAATCCAAATATGACCACACATCACTCGTCATCTGTGTGACATCATCATCTCTCTCCTTCACTCGCTGTCTGACATTAAAGCAGAACCAGAAAACCCCACACATTATAACATTATCAATATTTGGCTCCATTATTTCTGAGACCAGAAGTGTGGATGAGTGTGACTCTGATTTTCTGTCCAATAGCCCAGCAACAGTTTCAACTGTGTGTCAGTTGTATACAGTGTATACACAGCGTGTATGACAGAGGGCCCTGTGAAGCTAACCCGTACCAAATGGAAAATGCAACAATGTTGCAACTTCACCCTCGGAATCGCACCGAGTCTGCCAAACTGTAGGTGGGAAAGCGCTCTAAAGTGTATGAACGTGAAGCCTGATGTTGGCTTGGCACATTTTGGGGTAAATTAACTTTGATTCAATTTTCAATTCAATTTTATTTATAGTATCAATTCATAACAAGAGTTATCTCAAGACACTTTACAGATAGAGTAGGTCTAGACCACACTCCAGAATTTACAAGGACCCAACAGTTCTAGTAGTTTCCTCCAGAGCAAGCAACAGTGCGACAGTGGCGAGGAAAAACTTCCTTTTAGGCAGAAACCTCGGTCAGACCCAGGCTCTTGGTAGGCGGCGTCTGACGACCGGTTGGGATTAGAATGAAGAGTGAAAATAAAAAAAATAGAAAAATAAAAATAGTAGTTTGTAGCAGTTCTTTGTAGTAGTTCATGGCACAGCGGGGCACTGTGCGGCATTACAAGGCCCAGCAGGATGCGACAGGACACAGCAGAGCTTAGCAAGATGAACATGGCATCGCAGGACATTTAGCAGGACCATGGCGACAGCTGCTACCCTGATTTTGGAGC
>NC_045745.1:2418082-2418313 GCF_008692095.1 Etheostoma spectabile | reverse complement strand
TCCGAGGGAACATGCTGGGGAAAAAAGAACATAAAGACTCCGGGGAGTGACTCCCCTAGTCTCGCTTTGCCAGACCTTCCTCCACAGCACCGCACAGGAGGGTCTGGCAAGTCCACTCAGCATTCCTGGAATGTGCTCTGGCATTTCTTTAAACCAATCCCAATCATCTAGGCAAAATTGCCTTGGGAAGGAAGTGGTTTTAGTCGTGCAACAGAAAACTCAGATTGGACA
>NC_045745.1:2417998-2418072 GCF_008692095.1 Etheostoma spectabile | reverse complement strand
CTAGCTGTCTGGATTTACCCTGCAGAGATCTGAGGACAATTTCTGGTGACATAGTCCTCAGAAATCCACCAGAG
>NC_045745.1:2416183-2417988 GCF_008692095.1 Etheostoma spectabile | reverse complement strand
CCAACACAAAGAAAGAGGAAGGTGATGGACATCCGGCAGAATTTTCCATCACCACCTGAACTGTCCCAGAAATGAAAGGTTGTTGATATAAACTAAAAACCAGCCAATTCCCTCATTCAGGATGTAACTGTGTGATACCGCTGCAGCAGCTCAAAGCACACACTGCTCCTTTTTTAAAAATCTTCAACCCATCAGGCATTAGCACATGAAATATTTCCAACTGTAGAGATTTCATTAGTGGCATTAAATGAGACTTTTAGCAGCATAATGGTTAGTTTAGATCCAATCCAGTCTGTTAGAAGTGAGGAAGTCCGCCTGCAGCGAACGGTGATGCAAATCTTCCGTCAACATCAGCGGGATTACACAGAGGACATTGTGATGTTAACGGCAGTGAATAATCAAACGTGCACTTTATTTCTCCTCCGCCTCCCTCCTGTCTCTCCTCCTTCATGCTTCCATCTTTGCCCCCCCCCCTCCTCCCCTCACCATGCAGAGAGTGCAGACCCATCGGTAGCCCAGGCCACAGAGCCCTTCCAGTTGCCAGGTCCGCCGCACAAACCCATAGTCACAGACGTGTCCAAGAACAGCGTCTCTCTGACCTGGCAACCCAACGCCCACGAGGGAGGAGCCGCCGTCACCTCGTACATCATCGAGGCCTTCAGGTGAGCTGCATCATGAGCAGGGGCCCAAAAAAAACAACACACGATTGGAATAGGGGTGGGGGAAAAAAAATCAATACAGCATAATATTGCGATATTGAACAAACAGAGAAAATTTGCATTTTAGATAAAACAGATGCTGACAAAGTTTCCTTTTGGGGACATCATTTGAAATTAGGAAAAAGTAGAAGTTGGAATAAAGGTTATAAATTGCTTTTTCCACAAATAATTTTGAACCAAATCCTTTCTCTGTCTTCTTTATTAAGCAGTGAAATCCTTCTCGTATTGAATGTCATACATATCCACAATTTGGATGTAATAATGTTGGAGTAGGAACGCTTTTCCCTCACAGAATCCCAGACTAATAACGTTCATTCATGGTTTGCAGCTCTTTAAAACAGAGTCAGGCTGCAACATTCATAAACTTTAATTAAAGCTTGAAAAGAAGACTCATAAAGTCAACAGAATGTTCAAGGAAATGTGACATTTAGCTTTTTACAGACCTCTTCTGGCCAGGTAAGAACTTTTCATTGGACGACACACTCTAACTAGTCAAAACATGTCCAAAGAGGTTTGCTTGTGCTCAGACATGCATCCAGTTACATAGTAACGAACACATGGGACTCTCTTGTCCTTCATGGCTAATATACACACTCGTGTGCCTAAGCGCAGCTCGGCAGAGACGTTCAGGTACTGCCACTTGAGAGGAAGTCCACCTTGGATTAATTATGGGGAACAGTAGATTTAGCTGAAAAGGACGGGTGGCTCGACGGATGGAAGGAGGCCTCCAAATGAACGATAAAGAGGGGACACCTGGCAGAGCTTAGTCAGATCCAGACGGCCACCGCGGCCCATGGCAGCGGCACAGCGTTTCCAAGTAACGCAAACTGATTCTCTATAAAGCAGCAGAAGGGGGACCGGTGGGATGTTTGCAATAACACACATTGCCTGAGGTACTAAGGTGTGTTTGTAGGAGCACAGGGAAGAGCGAGGGTTGAGGCTTTTGCGTGTGTGTGTATGTGTGTGTGTGTGTGTGTGTGTAAACAAGATACACTGCTGAAAAGATTCAACAGGCTTACAAGACGGTGTGACAGCAAAGGAACTTACAACAGTTGGGTTCTCCTGCTGTGTGTGTGTGTGTGTGTG
>NC_045745.1:2415304-2416173 GCF_008692095.1 Etheostoma spectabile | reverse complement strand
TGTGTGTGTGTGTGTGTGTGTACATACTCAATGTGTAATAGTTTTTATTTAATGTGCGAAGGCAGACTTTCCATTCTCCGGCTGAGACTGCAAACATGTTTTTTTTTATTTTCTGGGGTCACAGCTTTGTGTGTATGTGTGTGAACTCCCTCTGAGCAGCTCCTCCACAAAGTTACCTTGAATCCAGCTTTAGCACCCGGCAGCCCGCAAACACACAAACACACACACACACACACACAAGATGAGTATTCATGAGTCTTCTTCCTCTTTGGTCTTATTGTGCAGTTCAGCACTAAAGCTAGTTCACCTCAAACCCCCAAAGTGCCCTTGGGGGACATCTGAAAGTGTCAAACAAATGGTTGGGGAAGCCTTTGTGACTGCTGCTCTGCAAAGGTGACAGTAAATTCACAGGGAAAAAGTAAGAGACGGGAAGAAAGGGGGACGGGGTTGAGAGGTGGCGGGATAATACAGCTGGGGGAGTGCCACAAGGCTAAGAACATGCCCTCATTTCCCGCTGGCAGCTGTGCCTTCTTACAGGCATCATTACATTATTTATCAGGACAGCAAATCGCATCATTTGGACAAGATCTTCAAACTTCTCTGTAGGCGACTGAGTGACTTGGCTCACATCTGCCATTGTTAACCAAATAAGAGATATTAGAAGAAGCCACAAATAGATCCAGCTATTGCCTGGAGGGTCTCCTCATGCATTGGTTCAATTATGTAGCTGCGCATCACATCAGCAACACAAAGCACTCCTCATGAAACTTTGAATGGTGTCTTTCAGTGGTGGAATGTAATGGAAGAACTGTACCTAAGTACACATTTCAGGTAAACCAAGCCCTGGGTATCCTGCTCTGCCTTTGAGA
>NC_045745.1:2411779-2415294 GCF_008692095.1 Etheostoma spectabile | reverse complement strand
ATGAAAGCTCAGATGGGCTGATGTGGAATCTTGCTCCTTATGAGGTCATATGGGGCAAGATTACCTCCCCTTTCTCTGCTTTGCCCACCCAGACAATTTGGCCCACCCATGAGAGAGACATCATGCCCCCCCACTTCCCCTCAAAAGCTACAGACTCAGAAATGGCACATACTAAGGATTATTAGGGGAGCACTATGGTCTATATAAAAGAGACTTCAGATACAGTATTAGGGGACCACTAAGGTCTATATAAAAGAGACTACAGATACAGTATTAGGGGACCACTAAGGTCTATATAAAAGAGACTTCAGATACAGTATTAGGGGACCACTAGGTCTATATAAAAGAGACTACAGATACAGTATTAGGGGACCACTAAGGTCTATATAAAAGAGATTCAGATACAGTATTAGGGGACCACTAGGTCTATAAAAAGAGATTCAGATACAGTTTAGGGGACCACTAAGGTCTATATAAAAGAGACTTCAGATACAGTATTAGGGGACCACCAAGGCCTATATAAAAGAGACTTCAGATACAGTATTAGGGGACCACTAAAAGCATTCAAAGAGCACCATGTCATAGGACCTTTAAAAACTCCACGGTTGTTGTGTATACTGGATGGACACAAATGGAGACTTTTGGAAATGTTGATGCTCGTCCGTCAGTCTTATCGGTTAGGTAGCTTCCAGACCTTCCAGTAACAGTTCCACCTCGTCCTCGCTCCAATCTAATAAATCCCTGCTCTTACTTTTCACCTTTGTGGCTCTTTCTCTAAAGTATATTCCGTCTTTTAAACTTCAACATCCATGATTTTCAACGGCAGAGTAATATCAGACAATCTGCTTCATGTTAACACCGGCATGCACATGCCCGGTGTGTGTGTATGGTCATGTAATATGTGTTGTCAGACATGTTAATATGGATGCAGATTAGTTCCGCTGTTGGAGCTAAAGCTCTTGTGTGGACGGAGATCATTTCTGTCTCAAAACACCACTTATAAATGTAAACATGAGAGTGTAGATGTAGCCTTAAGCAACGACAAGAGTAAATTGCAAATTACACAATAATGCACAACTAATAATAACCTGATTATATAACACTATATGTATACTAGTAATTAGGGCTATTTCTTTATTGAGTACCTTTGCTCTTATTATTCTGTATAAGGTTTCTCCACCACTGTTGTCTTCACACAGTGATAGAAAGAAGAACGTGTGTTCAACTCAGTGAATTAAATGGCAAATGACGTACAGTAAATGCCATATGCATAAGGGTTGCAAATATATTGCATTCCGATCAGTTTTTACTTCTATCCCTTCACAGCCAATCAGCAGGCAGCACATGGCAGACTGTAGCCGACATGGTCAAGATGGAAACGCACACGATCACCGGCCTCCTCCCCAACACCATCTACCTGTTCATTGTCCGAGCTGTCAACGCCTACGGCCTGAGCGACCCGAGCCCCATCTCTGAGCCCGTCAGAACACAAGGTCAGTCCTACTCCAAGTAAAACGTATCTAGGATGGCGAAGAAAAGACCACGTCATGGGGCTAATGCATTGGCAGCAACACTCTAAGCAGAAGTGGATGTATGTGTTTCCCCTCAGATGTGAGTCCTACGGGTCAGGGAGTGGACCACAGGCAAGTGCAGAGGGAGCTGGGAGAGGTGGCCGTCCAGCTGAAAGAGCCGCTTACCCTAACAACAACCTCCCTCCGAGTGTCCTGGACTGTAAGTGGCTCTTTGTACATTCAATTCGATTTTATTTTTAAATTACATTTGTATTTATTGTGTCAAATCACAAAAGCAGTTTACTCAGGACACTTTACCGATAGAGTAGGTCTAGACCACACTCTATAACTAACAAAGACCCAACAATTCCCCCCCCCAAGAGCGAGCATTTGGTGCGACAGTGGTGAGGAAAACAGTCTTTTAAACAAGTAGAAACCACAGACCTGGCTGCCGGTCCGGACACAGAGACACTGATACACATATACAGAAATACAGAAATGAGATTCATAATAATTATAGCAGTTGGTTGTGAACAGTGGTAATTATAGTACCGATAAAGATAATTTAACTATGACTAGAACTAATAGTAGTAGCAGTGCAGGGCGTAGAGCAGGACCAGGGCAGTTGTTGCAACCACAATTTAGGATTTAGGTGCCCCCACAATCCAACAAAGTAGATCTCTGTCAAATTGTTAGAATTAGGGAGTGGAAAAATTACACTTGTCATCTCCATCTCTCCTGTCATACCCTCTCCCCAAGGTTGACCGTCAGTCTCAGTTCGTCCAGGGCTACCGTCTCTTCTACCGCCCCAGCGGGGGAACCTGGCTCCTCCAGGACATCCACTCCCCCTCGGAACGCAGCATCGTCCTCCCCAACCTGCTCAAGGGAACCGAGTACGAAATCAAGATCCGTCCCTATTTTGATGAGTTCCAGGGAAAGGACAGCCGGACGTTACTGGTTCGGACTCCAGAGGAGGGTAATGAATCCGGTGACATGCATGTACCAGAAAGATATTCAAAGAAGACCTCTCTATATAAACCAAGCTGCCGTAGGTCTTCTTTGACACCGCGGGGCCTTGGAAATGGCTGTTCATTAGCCTGTCTGACACCACATGAATCTCAGTAATGTTATCTCATTTTGGGGTTAATTTTATGTCCTCCGCAGTTTGGGTTCATCTATATTGATCCCTCTTTTTATTAAATCCAGCCTCCACACATTTGTATTAGTTGATCCAAACTCTAGATTAAAAACAAGTGAGCATTTTTTTTTGCCATCAGCACTTATAGACTTTCTATCGACCTGCCTGAGTAGCTTAGTCTGGCGAAAATCAACTTTTTAAAGCACTTAATGAAACATAATTTTCCCTGCTGCTGCAGCTCACTTTCATGTTTCCTGACTTGTGTTCTTTTATGTGTCCTCACTTTTATTACCTTGAGCAATTTTCAGTTTTACATCCGTGCATGAATACCAGAGTCTGTGTGCTGACTATAAGTATGCTGATGAAATGACTGTCCCCCGCCTCTCTCAGTCCCCAGTGCCCCACCCAGAGCTGTCACAGTGGCAACAGTGAAGCTAAGCAACAGCTCCAGCATCAGCGTCTCCTGGGAGCCTCCACCCAGCGAGATGCACAACGGCGTCATCCAGGAGTACAGGGTAAACACAGCAGCAGTGTCACTGGGAAGGCAGCAAACACCAAACACCTAGACACATAGCACAAAGCACAGCCCGGCCGATATTATTGGTCGATATTAGGCATTTCCCAATATATTGGTATCTGCATTTATTTTTATTTTTTCTAAATATTCACTCATCACAATCATGATTCTGATAAATGAATATTTCAAAAATAAAAACGGACGGTCAATCATGTTGAGTGTTGGTGTTGCATAGTCTGTCCACCAGAGGGCGCTCTACAGCGTCGCTGTTGGCAACACTGATTTTTTTGTTTTTGTTTGTGTTTTCGTTCAAAGGACTTTAAGTTTCATATCTTAAGTTTGTATTTTT
>NC_045745.1:2379902-2411769 GCF_008692095.1 Etheostoma spectabile | reverse complement strand
ATTTATCAGAACTTTAATATATTTTGATGTTCTGTTGTGAAAATTAAACAAATTAGTATCATATTATTTTAGTGAGAACTTATAAATAAATACACATAACTGATCTGTTTATGTTTTGTAATGCATTTCTGAATTGAAAAAATTCTCTGTCCTCAGAGATCCTTTATTGGTCGGCCTCTAGCACAAAGCTGCGAGCACAAAACTGCTAGTGCTGCAGCACACGAGGAGCTCCCTTTTACACAAAACTTGCACTTAATACACAAAATGTTTAGAATAATAAAATTTCCCGAATTAAATTGCTACTGATTACAAATTAGGAAGCTGAGGGTTATTGGCAGTGTTGGTAGGGTTACTTTGGAAATACAGTAGGTTAACTAACCTTTTAAAAATGGAATAGAATTGTAACCATTTCAATGACTTTATCAAAGTAATGTAACTTATTATATTTAATTACTTTTTGATTATTTTTAAGAATGCTGTCTAAATATAAACTACTTGATATGCACTAAGCAAAATAAAGTGCTAAAATAGGTCTACGCATTAGAAGCCCGGTGTGTCACACTGAAGGAAATCATGTCTTTTTACTTTATTTAATAGTATATTTGATACATTCTTGCAGTAACGTAACTTACCTACCTGCAGATGTTTCCTGAGGTTGCACAGCGAGCGTTTTGACTGATAGCAAGCATTCTGTGCATTGCGCGGTTATGTTCGAACCTTCAGATTTTTGTATGAAATGTGTATTTATATTTACTGGAACACGTTTTTTCCCGTAGCCATAGTGGCAAATCTCAAATAACTATAGAGGAGATTTAATTGTCAGATGGGTTCAAACCGGAGAACCAATCCAAAGCATCAGAATGGAATCACACTTGAAAATGGCAAAAGATGACATCCGGGGAAAAAAGCATAATTACATCATGAGAATTATTCAGACTGAAAGGAGCAGCACGATAAACGCAGCGCCACGCCTGTGTATCCCGACAGGTTTGGTGCGTGGGCAGCGGCGGCGACAACCAGACGCGCTACTACATCAACAAGACGGTGGACGGAACCACGCTGTCCACGGCGCTGAAAGGCCTGATGCCCGGCGTTCTCTACCAGGTGGAGGTGGCGGCGGTGACCGGCGCCGGAATCGGCACCCGCAGTCAGCCGGTGTCCATCCTCATCAGTGAGTGACGTTCAATGACAAAAAACCCCATCACAGCCCCCTCCCCTTCTGGAACTCTAACCCATACACATCAGTGACTGTACTGACCCGGACAACATCCCAATCACGCATCAATACACACCTCTTCAAATCAGCCTTCACATCCAACAGTCTCACATGTCCTCCGCTGTTAGGCACTAGTTCTGTTCTTTCATTTGCTTCATCTGTTTTCATTGTAAATGGTCTGTATTTATATGGTACATTCCCTTCCCCAACACATCATCACACACATTTATACACTGGTTTGCGAGGCTGCAATACAAGATGCTACCTGATCATCAGATAAACACTCACACACACTCACACACACTCACACACTTTCACACACCGATGGCAACGGGAGCAACTCGACGTTCAGTGTCTTGCCCAAACACACTTTGACTGCAGGGCCTGGAATCGAACCACCGACCTTCCGATTGGTAGGCGTGTCTTTGAGTACCATGTAAAGCGCTATATAAATAAATCGTATTATTGTTATTATTATTATTATTATTATTATTATTATTATTATTATTATTAAAAACAGCTATAGAAATAAGAGTGGGCAAAGATGTCTACAAGAAAGTTAGAAGTTCGTAGGTAAAAATAATCTCAGCGTGTGTATTGTTCTTTTGATATTCACAGATAGCGTTGTCAGTCTGTCTTCCGTTAGTGGGTTGGCTGGTGTCTCCGGTCCCGTCAGGGAGATGGTCCGCCCCGTTGGTCCAGACTGAAATATCTCAGCTATAGATACATGGATTGCCATGGAATTTTGTAAACACACTTATGGTCTCCAGAGGATGCATCCTGATGATTTCAGTGATCCATTAACTTTTCAATCTCGGAGCGTAAAGCAGTCGTTATAATTTCATCATCAGCTTAAAATTGCCAAATACTTGCAAAATGAGTGGCATTCATCAGCTGTACTTTGTCTTTAGTGCTAATTAGCAAATGTTAGCAAATGCCATGCCTGTAGACTCCCGTGTTAACCCTATTTCTATCATTTCTCACCTATTTTAGGCTCATTCATATGGGTAAGATCACCATGTACACATGGTTATCTTTTTATTGATTTCTTCTGTTTGACTTGAAATACATTAAAGCTAACTGTTATGGAAAACACTGGATGAATAACAAAACAGCTTAGAAAATGTTAAACTGATCTGTAGTTCTCCCTCAGTTCTAATTATGTAATCTTGTTTGGCCCTCCTCCCTCCTGTTTTCTTCCACCAGAGCTGCCAGCTGAGCAGCCGTCCATGCCAGGCGGCGCCGGCGACAGCGGCGAGGAGGGCAGCGTGAGTCTGGCCGAGCAGATCACAGACGTGGTCAAGCAGCCGGCGTTCATCGCGGGCATCGGCGGAGCGTGCTGGGTCATCCTCATGGGCTTCAGCGTCTGGATCTACTGCCGACGCAAGAAGAGGAAGGAGCTGAGCCACTACACGGCCTCCTTTGCCTACACACCAGCAGGTCAGGACGTGGGATCCACATGGAAAAGCATTTTGTGTCTACTGTCGGCTGTGATACCTCACACTTATTTTGAAAGCTGTGCAAACGACCTAAGGTGGCATTTACATTTTGGCCAAATTTCTATTTATACATTTGGGAGCAAGTTTGATTTATTTAAGAAACAAGAAAGGAAAAATGACCTTTGAAAATAGTTTCTGCGGAAATGAGAACAGCTGATCTTGGATAATATAAGCATTGTCTTTACTTTTTTAGTATATTTGAAATTGAAAGCAAAGTAGGCCACAAAACTGTCAGTGTACCTCTCCTCACTCTCTTTCTCTCTGTCTTCTGCAGTTGGTTTCCCTCATGGAGAGGGAACAGGACTCAATGGAAGGTAATTAAATGATATGCCACTGTACATTTATACCCTGGGCCTGTATTCTGTTTAATTTAAAGCAATCAGTGGACTGGGCTGATTATTATGAATGTTTCTCGCTGTCTGTCCAGCTTTTGATTTGCGGTTGTCTCTGTATTTCCATCTGGACAGTCTTTGCCGTTGTGCTGTGTCCCCGCCATGTCTTAAATTAACGCCAGAATGTCTCTGTAGGCCCGGCGTGCTGGGAGGCAACATGGGCAACTACCCATGGCTGGCAGACTCTTGGCCTACCACCAACCTGGTCCACAGCGGTAAAGAGGCAGTCAACTGTTGCACCGCCAACCACGACACGGCTGAGAGATACTACAATGGTAGGATGCTGCTTAACAAGTTATTATTATTGTGCTCGAGGAATAGCTTTTATGGCAGAAGTTGAAGCTTCATTGAGTACACTGAGCTGATAATAGACCATGCGTCCCCACTTCCACCCACAGTACAGAATTGAAGACAATATATCCCAGATACGGGCTCTGCCAATACATCACGTATTTTTGGAGCCAGAGTCTGCGCTCTGAGCTGCGGTATTAAAGCCCCGCCCATACACCCACCCGACCAATCGAGAGTTAATCCGAGCTGTCAATCATGACGTTTCACCCCGTTTTTATAGCATCAAATAACTAAAAAAGACAAACTTATCAGAAAAATGGACACACAACAGCGTGATCAAAACTACAAAATAGCAATCTTTGGTAAAGCTTTATTTGACTTTATTTGGCTAACATAAAGTGGGCGGGGTTTATGACATATACTGCAGCCAGCCACCAAGGGGGAATCCAGATGTTTTGGCTTCACTTATGCAGTCTACGCATCAACCCCTGGAGCTGAGACTCAAAACAAAGCCAGAGAACTGCGCTGAACACAACGTCCATCTTTTGTCCCGTGTAGAAGCCGGTATCTCCAACTACCTGAATCAGACAGAGAAGTACAGCATGGGCGGCTCCACCGAAGGTCCCATCTACAGCACCATCGACGCCACCAACGAAGACCTGCACGGCTTCACCTACGCCCAGCACACCTCCACGGCTCCCTACGCCTCCACCTCCATCATGCCTTTCACAAACCAGACGCAGGCGCCGGCCCATGGCGGCGGGCAGCAGGATGGCGGGCACTGGATCCCCCAGCCGGGGCCCTCTGGAGCGCAGTACGCCCAACCAGACCGCTGCAGTGGTGAGGAGCTGTGCTCAGTAAACACACATATCATACCGCTAACCAACAGAGCCAGCATGCAGCGCTGATTTTTTTAAAAGCAATGCATTTTCTGGCACTAGTTTCATCTTCAATTTCCTCTGCCCATTCTACCTGCAGAGCTATCAGCTCTACTGACCAATCACTACGTCTCATTTCACGCTCCCAGTTAAAACCAGTCAGCCTCCAGTCTATAAAAGTGATATAACCCTCTCTTTTTTATTAAGTTCAGGTGTTATGATCAGTACATTTCTTCCTATTCCCCATTATAAAATGGGTTTCTATAGTATTTTCATATTTATCTATAATTCTTTTATTTTCATTAAACCTGAAAAGATTAGTAATGTGATAAAAAAGTAATCAGCTGTTTTGATAATCGAGTTATACTTTAAGCAAAAATAGCAATAATTACCTTTCTTAGTTGTATGTGGCATTAAACTGAATATTTGGACAAAGGTTTGGGATTTTTTGTCGGATAAACAAGCTATAGATGTTACCTTGGACTTGAAGTGCATTTTTCCACCAAAAGTAATAATAAACAACGAAAATAATGAGATTAATGGCCAACTAAAAAGTAGTTTCAGGCCTACTTTCACTTCTATTTATCTGTCTGTATTTCTATCCTAACCTCTACATTTAAATAAATGAGATTGACTCAGTGCTGCACATTGGGAAATATATCCATAGTCATATATTTCAGATCCGGGCCTGCTGGGAAATGTGAAAAAGTATCTTCTTTCAGTGAATCATTGTGCTCCTCTGTCTGTTTTCTAGGTAAGCCCAAGCAGAAGGCGATGGGTAAGGCTGTCAAGACCCCGTCTCTGACCTGGATGGAGGCGTTGCCGCCACCTCCCCCGATTGGAGAGCTGGATCATTGTGAGCCGGACAACCTGCTTCCAGAGCACGAGGACATGGACATCGGGTTAGTAAGACTCCCTCTACCTGTCTTTCTCTCACACATACACACACACACACACACACACACACACACACACACATATATATGTCTTTAACTTAGCATTACAATGCTGACCCATCATTTATACTTACTGTCACAACGGGCACGTTAAGTATCGAGCCCAACATGGCACTTACGCCTCTGGCTTTAACTACTCAATAACCTTGGCCTTGGTCAATTGCTTCAGTGATTAAAAAAAACAACACAATTTGCTGTGTTCTTCCTTACCAGTCGCTCTGTGCAACCTCAGAGCAAACTATCAGCGTAGCAGCAATCCCACCTAGGTGGAAGCGTAGCCTCCCGCAGTGTTGCCAACGGCAAGGCCCTCTAACTGGAGTCGAGGCTTAAAGAACATATTAATGTTTAAGTAGCCTAATAGCTAACAGCATGGTGATGTAATGTACGTTAGCAGCATGTTAATATAATGTAAGTTAGCAACATGGTAATATAATGTAAATTAGCAACATGGTAATATAAAGTAAGGTAGCAGCATGGTAATATGATGTAAGTTAGCAGCATGGTAATGTAAAGTGAGTTGGCAGCGTGGTAATGTAATGTAAGTTAGCAGCATGGTAATGTAATGTAAGTTAGCAGTATGGTAATGTAATGTAAGTTAGCAGTATGGTAATGTAATGTAAGTTAGCAGCATGGTAATGTAATGTAAGTTAGCAGTATGGTAATGTAATGTAAGTTAGCAGTATGGTAATGTAATGTAAGTTAGCAGTATGGTAATGTAATGTAAGTTAGCAGTGTGGTAATGTAATGTAAGTTAGCAGTGTGGTAATGTAATGTAAGTTAGCAGCATGATAATGTAATGTAAGCTCGCAGCATGTAATGTAATGTAAGTAGCCAGTTGAATAATGTAATGTTGTTTTGCAAGATGGAACATAATGTAGTAAACTGTTATTATAGATGCACATGGTATTATTGTAAGTTAGCTATGTAATGGAATGTAGATAGCAGCATGGTAATGTATGTAAGTTCACGATGGTAATGTAATGTAAGTTAGCAGTATGGTAATGTAATGTAAGTTAGCAGTTATGGGTAATGTAATGTAAGTTATCAGTGTGGTAATGTATGTAGTTAGCATGTGTAATGTAATTAGTACAGATGTAATGTAATGTAAGTTAGCAGCATGGTAATGTAATGATAGTTGAGTATGGATAATGTAATGAAGTTGCAAGATGGTAACATTGTAAGTTGCAGCATGGTAATGTAATGTAAGTTAGCAGTATGGTAATGTAATGAAGTTAGCAGCATGGTATGTAATGTAAGTTAGCAGTATGTAATGTAATGTAAGTTAGCAGTATGGTAATGTATGTAAGTTAGCAGCATGGTATGAATGTAAGTTACAGTATGGTTAAGGTATGTAAGTTAGCAGTATGTAATGTAATGTAAGTTTGCAAGATGGTACATAATGTATTAGCAACATGTTATTATAATGTAAGTTAGCAGCATGGTAATGTAATGTAAGTTAGCAGCATGGTAATGTATTGTCAGTTTCGGACATGGTAAGTTAATGAAGTTTAGAGTATGGTAATGTAATGTAAGTTAGCAGTATGGTAATGTAATGTAAGTTAAATGGTTAAAATGGTAATTTAAGTTAGCAACATAAAATTGATTGTTGGTGTTGTCAGCTCCATCTCTTCCCTTCCAGCTGTAACAATGCTCTCTGTTGTTGTAGCTCGGATGAGGAGTGGTGTCCCCCCCTCCCTGAGAGGACCTACCTGACTGAGGGCTGCGAGGATGGACCCTCTGCCCCGCAGAGGAACAACGACTCCTCCCCAGTCACCTCCTACAGTCATCAGTCGACCGCCACGCTCACCCCGTCGCCCCACGAGGAGAGCCGCAGCCCCCACGACCTGCCCCGCCTCAGCCAGCCAGATGCCCAGCACCTGTCCCGGTACGTCAACTGACTGGTAGCTCAAGGTTGTGTTGTGTTCACATGGCATTGTGACCCTGAACTCTTCTCATGAACAAACACATTATCATCTGCTTTACTTAATGTCCTTTTTGCTTTGTGGATTACTTTTGTTTCATTATTGCTCTTCATGTTTTTTACCCAGAGATTTTACTGCAGTGAATAAGTCATTTAGATTAAAATCTTGTAGAATAATGAATGGAGCAGCAATGACAATGACCCATTTGTTTGTGGACTGCTGTTTTGAAGCCTTCAGTTTGGCAATTTGGTGGTCACCATCTTGGTTTTTTGAAAACAATGTGACAATTTTTAGACAAAGAGGTGGAGCTGGGGAGGATGGCGCGGCCAAGCCAGTGTTATTTACAGTTGCAACGGCGCTGCGGTGAGCTAAACGCTAAGCTAAACGCTAAAGAAAGTTGCTTATTTTCAACCTTTCTGAAGCGAGCCATTTAGCGGAAATTTAATGCACACCTCCCGACATTGTCGTCGTTAAGCTGCATGTACTGCCATTCCAAAACTGGCACACAGCTAACGCTAGTGTTAGCTAGCTGGCTTAGTTGGCAGAACGCTAAACAATACATTTTAGGGAACCAGAATGTTCCAATGAACTTTGATGAAGTGAAAACACAGTGAGAGAGTCAACCTTTAGGATGATGGTTAGCATCGCTAAGTCTCTGTCCTGATTGACAGGCCTTTAAACATCCCCTGCTTTATTGTATGTTTTAAAATAAACGGGAGCAACATTTACTAAATGAACATCATACTGTCTTAAAGAAGACTTAAAACTAGCGAGTGAGACCATCAACTCATTATGAAAATGTTTACTTAGGTAATTAATCAAGTATGAAGTAGGTTGATTGTCTTATAGACTTCTATGGAAACAGGCTTCTTTTTGGATACGTAGTGTAAAGATGCATAGTCTCATTTTAATAATGCATTTTGACACTGTAGCTGCACAGGCTCAGGCTGAATTCATATTCAGGAAAAACCTCATCACTGTCTGTAACAATGTACAATCCAATAGCCAATTAGCCAATTGCCAAATGGCTAATCCCTTGGCCAGATGCTCAATTAACCATTTAAATAACAATCAGGCAAATAAGCTCATAAGAGGAGAAAAATAATACACAAAATGTATACTTTTGTTTGTATCCCTCACTCTGAAGCAAAGATTTAGCTTGTGACTGCAGTAATTAGTTCTCTCCAGTAACACGTTGCCCTTTCTTCCCACAGCAGAAGGTTACCGTGCGGTCCAGTGCCAGTTCCCCAGGCGCCCGGCCCGCTGCTCACCCAGTCCAACCCCAACCTCTCCGGCCAACAGCATCACTGCTCATCAGAGTTTGGCACGCTGCAGTGCCAAAGTCCTGCCCATCGCTGCCTCCACAGCCAGGGGCCAGCTCTGAATGAAGACAACGTCAGCGCCACTACACCCGGTAAACAGAGTGAAAGCTCTACATTCATGTCCGCCTTCACCCTAGAACTGTGCAGACTCACTGATCCATATCCATTGAATACATGTTATTGAATACATATGTTCTATGTCTGTTCAGTATGGAGGAAAAAAAAACACTTTCTGATTTCCTATGTTTTTTCCCTCTACACATACAGAGCACAGTCGCTCCTCCCCAGCAGATCCATGCACTCCTCCTAACCAAAAATCACGCGTGAAAAAAAAGGTGTCTAAGGGTTCAGCATACAGAAGAGATGTACAAGGAGGTGAGTGGATTCTACTTTGGATTCAAATATGTTCACGATAGGGGAGTGATATTGAGACATTTGGTTTCTCAAATTCAGTAAGTGTTATTATTATTGAACAGACAGGGGTCAAAAATAAAGGTCCCCTTAAACGTGACAATGGCACTAATGGCACATAAACACTGTCCTCCCATAGGTTGTTTGTTCATGCAGCAATTACGACTCATATTAACGTTTCTAGTTGGCGTGAGGAGTGAAAATACTAGAGGGGAGGAACAAACAACCTATATTGTCATCTGGTTTGGATTTGTTGCTATCTCAGGACGTAAAATGTTCTCAGTAGCTGAAAAGAGAGAATCGTGTTCACATAGGACTGGGAGCTATGGAGAAAATCTGATACCACAAAATTATTGACCAAATAACTCAATGTTGATATTACACCAACATTGTAGGGTTGACAAAATATCTTCACAATTAGATTTTAGATAAATAATCATCAGTTATGCGGATATAATGACTAAGTGGGTGAACAGTCCGGTGAGTTCAGAACATGACGTCACCTTTAAAACCAGTAAAAGACAACACTCATGTCTTATTACAATACCCAACATGTAAGACAATATCTAGTCTGATACAGTATCACAATGTCAATATAATATTGGTATATGGCCAAGCCCTATGCCCACGGTTATTTTCTGTTCCTATTCATTGCTCTTTGTCAGCGAGTAAATAAATCCACCCCATAACCATCCAGCAAAGACACACTGATATTCTGCAACGCTATCAGTCATTGAATACAACTCTACACCTCTGTACAGATGTTACCGTCTGGAATAGGATAGAATGCACTTCATTGTAAAATCAACATTAAAGCATGAACATGAGATCAATGAAACGTTGTAGGCCTTAAAGGAAGGACACGTGTGACTTTAAAGCCAATACGACATCTTAAAAAGTGACAGTAATAGTTACAGTGCTGGTGTGTTCATTGCTCTGTCGTGCTAAGATGTACTGTTCCTGGATATATATACTACCAGTCAGAAGTTTGGGGTTACTTCAGAATTTCCATTGGACTCCATTGTAGACAGAAAATCAGCTGAGATCAGTTGCATTGTTTTTTTTTCAACCAGGGCAGCAGTTTTCAGATTACATTATGTGCTTACATAATTGCAAAAGGGTTATCCAATGTGTTCTCAGTTATGTTTTTTAAAGTATATCAGATTAGTAAACAGAATGGATGAATGGTTGCTGATAATGGGCAATGTAGAGATTGCATCAAAGATCAGCCACCCAGTCAGATCAGCTGGTATTCTGTCTATAATGGAGTGGAATGGAAATTTGTAAGGGACCCCAAACTTTTGACCGGTAGTGTACACGGGTGTTGACTTGTAATCCGAGCGTACAAACACACTGCACACGTTATACGTTTAAATAATAAATAATGTCTCACAAAAGGATCAGAAATTACCATTATCTACAGCTGCACTGCATTGTGATGTCCTGTTAAACATCACATGGCGTTGAGTCACACAGTCAGAACCCTCATTTGAAAAAGCAGAAAGGCCGTGCTCAATTCAAATGGACCACTGTTTTCTAAAGGAAAACAAGGCCGGTACTAGTCTCTTGGGTTCTCAATTATGCACAGGAAAAACAAAACGCTCTCCTGTTTTCAAAGCAAGTTAAAAGAAACCTGGCACTAAAATTAGCGTAAAGACGTTGACTGAACCTTCTTTATATTCTCAACTCGTTCTCCATGCCTTGTTTTGTCCCTCCACTTTTTAATGTTTAGACCTGCCCCCGCCTCCGGAGCCGCCCCCAGGGGAGGACCGGTTGCAGGGCCCCCAGGGCTGCGTGGAGGCCGGCAACGTGGCGAACGGCGCTCTGTCTTCCCTGGAGAGAAGCGAATACAGCAGCAGTAGCCACCAGCGGAAAGGCTCGGGACAAAGACACACTGAGAGTAAGTATTTCAGTCGCGCAGTAATTCAAATCCTGGGTAGCAGAAGCCAATTCAAGCACAGAGAGTACACGTTGTTTCTGAAATACTTCACTCCTTGTAGAAATAAGAAATGGGATGAGAAGACAGCACTTGAGAGTCAAATGTGTTGCTCAGATGTAGCCTTTTTCCACGCCCTACTACTGCACCGCAGTAGTCTCTAGTCCGGGGTTACGCAGCAGGGTCATATGAAACTGACTGAAACACCAGGTCTTGTCCATGACTGGTTGCCAGATCATTCCTTATGCCTTGCTCACATTTATAACATGTAGCTGTACTCAGAAGTTACAGCCACGCAATTGCATTTTATTTTCAGATTCAAAATACCGCCTTACCAGCACTTGTTGCAGTTTTTCCGACACACGTGAGACCAGGTCACCTCACTAAGTCGGTCTCACAGGCATTTATCCCAGTTCCCCCATACAAAAACAACTTTGGTCAGAAATCTTTTTTTTTATACATATACCAAGATTTGGAATGACATTCCGTATCACATCCGAGCACTATCATCCATCACATATTTCAAAAAAGGAATACAAACAGCTCCTTATTAACAGTTACACTTGCACGCATTAATTAATTTGTTTATGTATTATCCAAGCCTTGTTTGCACTGTCCGTATTTATCTAGTATAAATGTCTTTGTCCTTGTCCCTGTAACTGTATTGAGAGAGAAAGAGCGTGCCCCCCATGTAGTCTAAGTCCTTTGCAGCGGCCCAGGTTTGAGTCCGACCTGCGCCCCTTTGCTGCGTGTCATCCCCGTCTATCCACTGTCACTATCAAAAAAGGAAACAGCCCCAAAAAATCTGTAAAGTGCCCATATTATGCTCATTTTTTGGTTCATAATTGTATTTAGAGGTTTACCACAATAGGTTTAAATCAATTCAGTTTTATTTATATAGCGCTAAATCACAACAACAGTTATCTCATTGCGCTTTTCATAAAAGAGGAGGCCTAGACCCTACTCTGTGCTGTTTACATGGTTTTATTTTCAAAAAACACAATTTTTTTGTTGTTTTGTTTGGGTCTCTGTTTTAGCTACAAAGTGAGACATCTCACATGCTCAGTAGCTAGGTAAGATCCCATCAGCTAGATAACTCTTTCTCCAACTTTGGTCAGTCCAAGGCAGGATTAGCTGGGAGACTTCTTCTAGACGAGGGCCACTGGTGGAATACCTGCAGAACAGGGACAGGAAGTAGTTCTTTTGGAGGTTGTGGTCAACTAGTGGGTGTTGTAGCAGTGTTTTGCCATTGAGAACGAGCTAGCATGCTAGCGCTAGCCACCTCGTCTCGGCTAGTGACGTAGAAAGCCGTGCAGATTTTGAACAGCTCACCCAGAGACTGAAGGCAGAGGACATTCAGGAACCATATCACACTAAAAACAGCATGGATAGTTTTTTTCCCAAGTTTTTATGTGCACCAGAGACACAAAATAACAACCCAAATCCCAGAAAAAGTGTTTTTCTTTCATAATATGAGCACTTAAAAAAAAGAAAGAAGAGTTAGTGTTTAGTTTAGTTTACTTTTAGTTGTTTTTTTTAATTTGGAACAATCACCATACTTTAAAAGAGAAAAAAATATTATAAAGCATAGGAATTAAACACAATCATATACAAAGCAAGCCAATTCCATCAAAGAACAAAAAGTGTAAGTGTCTATAAATGCAAATGGACATATATATAATATAGTGTCTATAAATGAAAACACAAGGTGTGATCTAAAAAATCCAGAAATCCTGCAAGAAGATGTAGAAACGTATTTTTTCAATCACCTTCTTTCATAAGCAACAGTTATGGAGCTTATGAACATACCCAACGCCGAATTCAATATGATCAAATAGAATGAATTCATAGGGGTGTTTTACCGTTTCAAAAATTGTACCTAGAGCAGCTATAAATTGTCATTTCGTTCTTTAGGAGACGTTCTTTATATCAAGCTTGATTTCCCCACTAAGCCACGGCATTGCCTTGTCAATAAATAGAAGCTTAAACACAATCTTGTCATCATTGCCCCCCCCCCCCCAGATGAGGAGATGATGCCGTACAGCAGCAAGGCCGCTTACCTTTCCAGGAGTCAGATGTCCAGTAACTGCTCGACCACAGGAAGCTCCTCCTCCAGAGGCTCCACGGGCTCCCGGGGGCTCCACTCGGCCAGGAAACACAACGAGGTACCGCACCGCAACGCCAACCACTTTATCATTTCCCCGCGGTTTTATGCAAGGAAAACAAAGTCTGTCTTTTCACCTCAAATGGTTTTGAATAATTGATGCTTTTAGATATGCATGAGCATGGGAACAAAGACTCTTCCTGCCGTGGAGAGGTTCATGTGGTTTAGTTCTATCTACATATCGTTACTTGCGCTCCATAAAACACACATAATCGCATACGTGCAGGCACATGAAAAGAGCTTTTTACATTCCCTTGTTGCACACACACACACACACACACCAACACACTCCAACATGCTTTTAGGCTCATCTACAGATTCACCATTACTGTGTTCTCAGCATAGGCTTTACAGTAAGAAACAATGTTAAGCGTGCACGCCCATTGCTCTCTCTCTTTCTCTTGAGTGCACTTCTGAGGCCACACTTCACTGTTGGAGCGCTCCTTTAGATGCCCCCCCCCCCCGACCAGTTGGTGTCTTTTATGGTAGAACAAGCTGTGCCAGGCGAAGGGAAAGCTCCGCGGGTATTTCACGCTACTGAGGCAACACTTACAAACAGTGTTTGACATGTCCCTCAACATGAATAGGTCGTCAGAGGTTGGAGCTGATAGGACGCATTTTAAAAGGATTGTTTTAGTACCGGTATCGGGGGAAAAAAACAAAACATACAAAAAACATACAATACAATGCATGACAATGTTAATACATATATAGATAGTACCCACGCTGTGTCCTGTATTGGTGCAGAAGAAACTTGTCTCACTGTGATGGAGACACTTGGATCGGATGGTGTCTTTCTCACAGAGGATTAGTTTACCAGAAATAAAATGATTTTTACTTTACTTTTAATAAGGACAGTAATAAAAACAACCTGTCCTATCAATTAAAGGCCACGAAATCCCCCAAAAAATGTCTTAAAAAAAGAATGTTAACCAAAAGGAAACTGGATAAAAGGATATTTTGAAAGGACAAATCACTACTGCCGTCTTGATTTTAGCCGTCATTTCCTGTTATGCTTTTCAGTTTTCCATTTAATTTTCAATTTTTTCCTTTTTAAAGTTGCACATTATATGTGTAATATTATTTTAATATTGAATGGCCCTTGTTGTTATTAACATGTATTCATGGCTTGAATTCGATGTATTTATTCTAAGTTGTAAGTACTTGTATCGCAAGTAAAAGTCCTGTTGGCCCAAAAGGGTTTTTAAACAGTTCATTTAGCTTCAGATTTAGGAGAATTTTCTCAACCCTTAAAGAAGAACGAATCTTTCAGTTTATCAGAAAAAAAGTCCAATTCATTGACACCAGATTTGGAGATAAATGGTTTTCACTGGACAAGAAAGGGAAGAAAAATAGTATTCTGAGTTTTACCAGCAAGTAGTTAGTTCTTGTAAGTATGCAGTCACATGTTTTAGGAGACGTGAGACAGTGGAGCAGCTTTGATGCGTTCTTTTAGTGCTGTAGTTGTTAAGTTTAATGCTGAAACCTGAGGCGTCACCATAAAGCATCCTGGGAAAGGATGGCCCTGTCACGGGTCAGCCCACGCTGACCTCAACACACATCTGACATGGGAATGTAGCAAGGTAACTTGTAAACATGACAGACACACACACCCCCCCCACACACCCACACACACACACCCACACACACCCCACACACACAATCACACATAATCTCACAAACACACACACATAGACCACACACACACCACCCACACACATAAACACAACTAATCCAACACAAACACACACCTAGACACCACACAACACACACACCCACACACATGGTCTCACAACCAAACACATAGACACACACATGATCTCACAAACACACACACATAGATACACACACACACACATAAGCTCTGACTCTCACACCCACACACACTTGCCCTTATACTTTTACTCTCACACACACACACGCACACACACACACACACACACACACACATACAATTGCCTTTTTACTTTTACTCTCAACACCCCACATAGAGCTCTCTTGTATCTGGTGCCTCTCAGGTCACCCCCCTGTGGAGCAGTAAGGAACACCTCACGTCCCCCCCACCCCCCCTAACTGCCCCTAGCTGACCCTTTCTGGCCTTTTCACGCCTTGCCGGGGACATGAAAGCTTCCCTATGAAGTTCGGGGTGTCTGTACAGGAAGCCTGGGTTAGGTTACCCCCTCGTCCTGTGGTGCCGCTGACTGCTATCTTTGCCCTTTGACCCGGGCGGACAGCCAGGCGCTTGTCCCTGTCCTCGGGTCTGTCCCATCAGCTCTGTGTGCAGAATCACTGACGTTGGATAGGCATGGATGAAACTCACTCGACTGCTAGTTAGATTCCAGTTAGAGCACAATGTCACTAAACCAGAACATGCTTTATTTGAGATTCCTGAAGTTATGTTTCTTCAGCTTTAGTTCTATTCTTTATCATGATCCTCACTGATCCTTCGTTAAGTGACACTGGGTGTGAAGTGAGTGATGATGTTTGAATAAAGAAACGACAAACAAATGATTGAGCATTCTATTTGCGCAGATCTGCCATTTTCTGTCATCCTCCTCCTCTCCTCTTCTCGCAGAATATATTTCTCTGTTTCCTCTCATAGCTTGTTATTAACATCATGCTGTTTGACATGTGTATGCAGTAGGTCTATAAAGGAAAGACAGAATGCATATTTCTGAATAGCACGCTGTAGCAAAGTCTGTGTAGCAGCACTTCCCTTCTGACTTTCACCCAAACAAATGAATCACGAAAGGCAGAGAGCTGAAAGCTGTAGACCGTTAACTGCACAACTTCATTTTCTTTTTTGTGGTTTACAACAGTCACAGTTGGTGATTTGTGTATATTTGATGTATAGCATGGCTTATGGAAATACAACACATGACTGAAGTGTTCATTCCCAGGAACCCCATGGACAGCCATGCTTAGAAGCATGTGCTCTTGCTCTTCAATCTTAAAAAGTCTAAAACAAAGTCTAAGATTTCAAAGTGAGTGAGTACAGGTCTAATATGGGTCGATCCATCCCTTAAAATAACCGTGCGTCATGTTTACAGTAATCACTTACTCAGTGGACGGCTGTTTATTGGGTCCATTTGGCGTTTTTCCCAGTTGACTTTATCACAGCGAAAAAAAGTCGAGGACTGCAGGATGCCTCTCGTCCTCGGGCTGTTGAGTGATAGCAACCTCCTCCTCCTCTTGTTCTATTTCCAAAGCACGCAGCTCCTCTTCTGAAAACTCTGGTTCGTAGACTGTCTGAGAAGTCATCCTCTACGTCTCTTACAAAATCCGACATGTTTATCGCCATTCACTGTTTACTGTAGGAAAAATAGTGTAACATAATATCATATCTGCCTAGGAAATCTCCTAGTCTTAATCTTCATAGCTATTTGTACTCGTGAATACACAGGCCAGAAGAAGTAATTGGGTTGTTGTTGTGGTTTTTGTTGGCTCACTTTTACTCGCAACATGCTAACCGGCAACATAGGATTCCATTCACTATGCTAAGCTAACTACAACAATGCGTGCACTGAGGGTGGCTGTGGCTCAGTGGTAGAGCGGTTGCCTGCCAATCGGAAGGTTGGGGGTTTAATCCCTGGCCCTGCAGTCCCATGTCGAAGTGTCCTTGGGCAAGACACTGAACCCCGAGTTGCCCCCGATGCTGTGCATCGGAGTGTGAATGTGTGTGAATGTTTATCTGATGAGCAGGTGGCACCTTGTACGGCAGCCTCGGCCACAGTGTATGAATGTGTGTGAATGGTGAATGTATCCTGTATGATGTAAAAGCGCTTTGAGTAGTCGTTAAGACTAGAAAAGTGCTATATAAATACAGCGCATTTACATTTACTGAGACAAAAAATGCGTTGGCCCCCCCTATCTACAGCTGGGGAGACCGTGATACGCCCTATCTCAACAAACAGTGGCGTGTTCCTTTAAAAAGGCTTGCTGAATCTGCTGAAGTATTGTGTTCTAAGTCTTAAATATTTTTAAACGGGTCTTAATTTTCCTACGTCCATGCACCGCTACCACTAATGCTCATTGACATGCTCTCGCAGCACTTTAGAATGTTTTCTTTATTTATATATTTCGTGGCATTGTAGTTTTTTTCTAGTCCAAATATAAGTCGCTGTATTACAAATGAGCCCAACATGCAACTTATTTTGCAGCCAATCAGCTTTTCGGTTACTGGTCTCTTCCGGATTGTAACACAGATGTAAAACGGAGTGTATTTGTTTAAACTGCAATCAATGGTCTTGAAAAGGTCGTCAATAGTCTCAAATATGACATGGTGAAACGTGCAGAAACCCTGTAAACGTTGCTTCAAGAAGCATCATTATTGGGAACTAGGGCCCAGATTACGGTCTCTTCCTATTATTTAATATTTTGTAACCAACTTTATTATAAGCACATGAGGCGACATCGGCCTTGATTTATCAAAGTTGGTTACCCTTTATTTGAAGGTATCTAAATATAAGAGTGACATGAGGGTGGTTGGGGGTGATAGTAGCTCAGTCCGTAGGGGGGTTGGGGACCGGGGGTTCAAGTCCCCATATGGACCAAAGTATGGTGGTGGACTGGTAGCTGGAGAGGTGCCAGTTCACCTCCTGGGCACTGCCAAGGTGCTCTTGAGCAAGGCACCAAACCTCCAACTGCTCGGGGCGCCTTTCCATGGGCAGCCCCCCACACACTCGGACATCTCTTCATTTAGTGCATGTATAGGACCTGAGCATGTGTGTAGTTCAGGCCTGTGTATAATGTGTGTAATAATAACAGAATGTAAATTGTAATTTCCCCTTGTGGGATTAATAAAGTATACATCATTATTGTTATTATTATGATACCGTCATGAAAGTGCCATAAACCTTATAAACAAGTCATAAAGGTTTATGACATAACGCTTCTTTTAGTAAGTGCCATTCAGTTTTGTCATGACAAGTTGTGGTTAGGGTTCATGTGTCATGACAGTGTCATGTCACTCTTATGTAGAGACCTTCAAGCCATGTCCTATGTCATTTTAACTGTGTCAAACATGTCTGTGTTCCCAGGAAATGAGATAAGGACACCAGGGACGCGCCGCCTCCGTCATCCACCATCTTTCCACCGTGGACACAAAGAGCTGGACAAGAGGACACGTTGTGTGTTCCAGGATACTAGACTCTGTCAGTTGCTGTGAAAGAAAGCTACAAAGAACTTTACATCATGTTTTTTTTTTCTTTTCTTTTTTTTTTGAGGGTTTTACAGTTACAATTATTTATGAGAAACAGAGTTCATGCCTCTCCCATGATTTGTAAATACCTGTGTCTGTGCTGTTCTTTTGTGGGCTCTGGATACAGGGAAAGAGACGTATATTGTATTTATGAGGATAAAAACGAAAACAGTGTAAGAAAAAGAAAAGAACAAAAAAAAAAGTCTGTTATTATTCAAAAAAAAAAAAAAGCTCATGTCTTCTTGAATGTGCCAACCTTTTTTTGTCAAAATGTATACTTTTTTTTTTTTTTTTGGAAAAGCATAAACTACTGTTGCACTCTCTTTGTTGTGATGGCAAAACAACAGAAAATATGAAGCACAAAGTGTGTTTGCTGGTTGAGAGGGCCGGTGGAAAAGCCAAAACGAGCGGGGTCTCGCTCCCGGAGGGACGCCTTCCCACCGGGACCGCCGCCCCCGACTAGTCCGCTACGAATGTCACACTTTTCTATTCTATGTTCCCTTTGGTTTCTCTACAGCAAAACGTCCCAGTGGGCCAGCAGACGGACAGGCTTTATAAAACTCTGATTGTAACCCCCCCCCCGTAGTCGTCTGAGGGACTGTTTGCTGCAGCTGTGAGATCACCATTTGCATATACTCCTTTCAAAACAAACTGAAAAAAAATGTCTGTGGACTGACTTTTTTGTACTCTTGTTGTTTTGTAAATGTACAATAAAATACATTTGCTGATGCAAGCCTGGACTAATTTTTTTGGAGCAGCTTTCCATGTTTATCTGCCTGTTTTTTGGCAATTTGCAGATAAACCGCGTCGGTTTTATTTGCCTGATAACCGAAAACATGAATGAGTGTTCTCCATTGGCTTGGCTCTGCTGTCCCTCTGATCTAATGTCCCGCCCACAACACTATCTGACTATCTGTTACTGGGTGTTGCAAGATTCTCATTTATTAAATCATTGTTTAAAGCATTTAAACTAAATTTTGTGTTGGAGTTTGTAACATTCCAAAATCTTAATTTGGACTTTCATTAAAAACAGCATTGATCGATCCCTACTCTAAATAAATCTCCGTTTTTTTGCGTGCTGGAGCATCATGGGAGTGGAGAGAGCATTTAAGGTGTCATAAGCTCAGATAAATAAGGAGTTCTGAGTCAATGCAGGGCCTCATATGTTAAAAGACAAGGTCTCTGAGCTCTGCGTTTTTTTATAGATTACTCTAGCGTTTCATGAGTCGTGTCTGTTGTTTCGGTGACTCGTTGCTTTCCATTATCTGGCGTGGTGCCACTACACCATCACATCAAGGACCACACGATGAGTGGTCTGGCCTTTCCTACTGGAATACATTTCCTCCCTCGGCTTCTCTTACTACACCTACACGGATGCATGCTGAATCAGATGGAGAGGAATGGATGCAAACACATTAGGCATAGCACATCCAAACAGAACAATAGGTTTACAATTTTTTAATTCTGAAACAACACTCTCATGCCCATGAGTACATTGCATATAGGACCTTGTCTATATCCTCGACATTCCACTTCCTGGATTGCTCCATTCCCGATGGAAAATCAACCGGATTTTACTCATTTAGGCCGGATGTCCGTTGCTTTTGGCTTTCTTTGTGTTGGCGTTCTAACCTCTGGTGGATTTCTGAGGACCATGGTTAACTGGTTCCTTCCTGAGACTTTTTTCCCAGTGCTTAGCCCCGCCCAAGACTATTGTGATTGGTTTAAAGAAATGCCAATAAACCAGAGCACATTTCCTCCCATCCCAGAATGCTGTGTGGACTAGCCAGACCCTCCTTCGCGGCATTGTGGAGGAAGGTATGGCAACAGGAAACTAAGAGAGATCCTAATTTGTGCTTGATAATTAATCAAAATGAAATCAAAACCACAATATGGCCTAGTCAAATTTCCAAATTGCAGAAAGCACCAAATGTATTAATATTTATTCACATGTATGTATTGTGTGTCACAATACCAATTTAAATTAAATATTGCTGTGCTGCAGAATGGTTGGGCCTACACGTCATATTCTACAGACTTAGACTTAAAGCTACAGTGCGTAGATTCTGTCTCCCCCATGAGGATTTCTAAGTAACACTGTCGCCGTGTCCACATGATACAAGCCTTCCGTGACCACCCCCCCACCTCCTCCTCCTGAACACAGCCACACTGAGAAATTAGCTTTGTAGCAGCTCATTTGGCAATGGCTTGAATGTGAAAGATGTTCATTCAAAAAAAATAGTTATGCACCATAGCTTTAAGTGTTTGATACAAATCGGACAGACTTCTCTGTCGAGTACCTGTGACACTGCTACACAGCTTGATTACATTGTCTGATGCATTTGTGTGTTTTAGATTGAGAGATGTGTACCTGCAGAGTAAAGAAAAGGTAAACCGACTCAGATCAGATCTACAGAACTAAGTCATCAGGGATCTGTCAGCTTTGAATTTAGCCAGCTCCCTCAGACAGAAAAGGTGCTTCTGGATTAGCACATTAGTGTTATATTCAAAGCTCATCTTATTATCAATCATCGTGCCAAGTATGTGTATTATTCAACAATTTCTACATCCTGAGTTAACTGGAAGGTTGTCAGGATTGGAGAGACGACTTCTAAAATCTATACACATATACACATATCCTTGGTCTTTATCACCTTTTTTTAAATATATTTACTTGAACAAATTGGACTTTACTGTTGAGAATATACAGTCTAGTCTATAAAGTAGAACTTTATTTGTCCCAAGAGGTGCAATTGGCTTGGCAGCAATGACAACTGCACAAGATCAATTCAAATACAATATACGACTATAAATAGAAACAAATTCAAACTTAAAGTGACTATATGTAACTTTTACTGATGTCTAGTTGTATGTGTCATCTGGACAAGTCAGAGACCATATAATTAAAGCCCTAGTAAGTCCTCTGAAAATTCCTCTGTTATATATACACTTCTAGATTAAGACGACATTAATGCAATAGCCTGTATATCCTATAGGCAAATATGGAATTATTATGATCTCCTTTTTAGACTGTATGATGTGTAACATGGACCTGTGTCTGCGATAAAGCTTTATTGTCTTACATGTTTCTGAAACTGTGTGATGTTCCATCCGATGATCAGAAATGACTTGTGACCAACAAGACTAACAGTGGAGATAACACTAGTGTTATTTAGTTTTTATTAATGCGTCTGCCTGGTCCAATTTGTCCCACAAAGTCCCAAAATGATTTACGGCGGGAAGACGACGCTACGGTAACACGTTCTGACGGGTCACGGATTTCGGCGTAACACCAGAAAAGCCTGGTGGTGTATCCAGGGTAGCGGGAGACTTCTTTATATGGGCCTAATTGTATTTTTTGACTAAAACATCCATCGTGACTAACGGAAACTGAAAGATACATATAGCTACTTTAAGTAAAAAGCCATATTGCTTGACTAGGTGGTCAATCTGATATCACTTTACCCTGTGTGAGTTTAGCAGTGAGATGGCTGAGGGTACAAAGGAGTCTTTATATCTGTTGGTTTGGACTCGTGGGGATTTGAAGCGGGTTCAGTCCCAGCATCTACCTCCTGCACCTAGGAGTTTCTGTTAGGAAAGACAGTAGAAGTATATTTACTTGAAGGGTGGATGCTTGGCGTGGACCGGTGTTCAGCCTCAGGGAAGCAACTCTTCTTGGGTCTGCTTGTTATTTCTGACCAGGGTGGGATGGCTCTGTAGTGATGCTTCCTGCCTGTTTCCTGACTTTAGAGAAGTGTACATACATACCTTCATACATACAGTACAGCAATGAAAACACTAATGCCTTTGATTCTCCACCAGTCCTCTCGTATCTGCCCCACAATGCTAAGGGTAGTCGGCCAAACCTGTGCAGTAGACTCAGATCTGAGATTCTCTTTGACAAACAGTAAGTCATAGAAGTAACCCATAAGATGAAGGACAACTGCGTATGCTTGTGTGTTGGTGCAAACTTCTCCAAACTCCTCCAGTACGCCTCAAACATTCAGCATCCAAACTCGTTGAAACTCCCTGAGCATACTTTCAAACCTGAATAAATAAAATAAAAAATAAAAAACTGCCTCATTACTGAAGTTGTGTTTGCTTCTTAATCTCCTCATGCCCCCGTTCTTCCTCCAACTTCACAGCGCACTGCACCTGGGTGAGTGCCGCACGCGCGGGGGAGCGTGAAATTGCCGAGCGCTCTCGTGGCAAAGTGCAACACGCACACTCCCGCCTGCTGTCCACCTGAGACAAGGCTCGCATTAGCCCTCCGGTGCTCCACAGATGCTCGCTGTGTCTCGGCATACACAGAGTCACAAACACCCGGGCTCCGACACACACTCGGCTCCACATCTACAGTCCCCGGATGGCCCCCCGGGGTCATTTCTCCTCCTCTCAGTGTTCTGTGATCACCTGGAAGGAGCATGAGGAGATGCTGCAGCACGGCTTTGTTGCAGTCCGCAGAGGGAGACGGAAAAGACATTACAAGACATGTGGGACGGATTAAAATGGGAATGACATGGCTTTTTTTTTTTTTTTAAATGTCTAACACTACCTTTTATACTGTAGCCAGCACAAATAACCCTTTTTTTTATACATGATAACCCATACACAGCCTGGTAGATTTCAGTATGTAAATAATAGAATCTATGCTCTGTCTTTAGCATCCCCATTTATTTGTTTTGGTCCCCTGCAGACCTTTATCAAGACCACGGGTGTCAAACTCACTGTAGTTCATGGGCTACACCCCCGTAATGTGATCTCAAGTGACCAGACCAGAAACTTTATCTGACACCGAGTTTCTTATCAGCTTGAGCAAGTTAAAAAGACATAATGTTACGGACCCGGGAGAGAGGGGTAATGTTCAGAGAAAAAAGCTGAATTTTTTATGTTAAAGTTGTAAATTTACAGAAAAATAAGAAGATAGTTGCTAAGATCAAATTGACATCCAGTGGGCCTGAACTGGAGCCTTCGGCGGGCCGGTTCCGGCCCACGGGCCGTATGTATAACTCTCCCCTGATGGAGCTTTATGCTCTTGGTGATACTTTTGTTGAATTCCCAGAAGGGATAGAAACATATACAACTATACACTAGAAAAATATACTTATGAAACTTCTCCATGTCTCTCAGCATTCAACACGAGGGCCGAAACAGCACATGGCATTTAGATGCTGATGTAGGATGATGGAGGTCAGAAACCACATTCAGGTGGCGGGGTTGGCTCAGTGGGTAGAGCAGGCACACATTTACTGAGAGGTTGATGCAGAGATCCATGGTTAAAATCCAATCTGTGATGATTTCCTGCATCTCGCTCCTTTTTCTCTCCTAGCTGTCAGAAAAGCCCAAAAATTAATGTTAAAAAAAATACATTTACTGTGGGTTAGGGATTGGGCGTTCCACTAAATTGAACCCTAATTCTTATTCTGTTTATGTTGGTCAAAGGTTTCCCGCGTTAACTTTCTTGGAGGAAGTCGAGATTCTAATGCGCGTCCTGTTCGCAGGTCGTTAGCTTTCACGAGCCTGGAATTTAAAAAAAAAACAACAACAAACAAGAGCAAAGGACACGAGATAAGACCATGGGAAGATTTACGTTGCTGACCTTCTAC
This sequence comes from Etheostoma spectabile, assembly GCF_008692095.1. Taxonomy (NCBI): domain Eukaryota; kingdom Metazoa; phylum Chordata; class Actinopteri; order Perciformes; family Percidae; genus Etheostoma; species Etheostoma spectabile. Next base: position 2,387,976 of record NC_045745.1, on the reverse strand, counting down.
GGCGTGACCCGGCACCCCTCGCCCTTTCCACGCCTCCCTCAACTTCCCTCCCTTCTTCCCACTCCCTCAGCTATAAATCACCCCGCTCATTCATTAGGCCCCGCGTCAGGACCGGAACGCCCACCAGGCCTGGAGGAAGAGGGCCGGCGGCCGGAGAGGAGAGAAAGGAGACAGAGAGAGAAAAGGAAGGATGAAAAGGGAGGGGATGGCGTCATATGAAAGCCTGCTTCCCTCGTTTCGAAATGCAACACACCAATTTCCATGTTAATTTCCCCCCGTGACAGCGGAGATGGATGTTTGTGACTTTTTGGCTGATGTGATGCATACATAGAGACGCTCAAACGAAGCCATTATGTAGGCAGCAGGGTCACACGGTGTTGAAGGTAAACGATTCCGCGGCTTGTAGGCTAACGAGACATTTAACATTTAAGCGATGCTATAAAATGATCAATACGTTACCCTTTTTATTTTGTATTAGCATATCTGTTCAAAGGTCTAATTGTTGAGATGACAGCACGCTGGGACCAGGACCGGGTCATCGCTCCGCGCTAACACTTCAGCGTGTTGACTGGCTGCGAGGCACGTGCGTTACCCGGGGTTACCAGACCTTTTTTAGCATTAGCACTTTGTTCGTCATACATCATTACGTCAGGATCTCTCAATACAACAGACGAACCGGTCTACCGCCACATCACCCATCCCCTCCACTTTGCATGAGAAGAAAAGTGGCCCTAACTAAAATTATGCAGATCAAAAAAAGCAGAAACAAATGGAAAAAACATTGAAAACCCCATTTTATACATTATCTGTAAAACTGTCACAGGCGACATTTTAGAAAGACATGGTTTTAACAGTATCGTGACCATAGGAGTGAATATGGATAAATCTGGGGTCCATACTTAGCAGTCCCAATAAATATGCTAATGTGCAAGACACAGGTGTGTGTGTGTGTGTGTGCATGTGTCTGTGCAAGTGTGTGCATGTGCGTATGTGTGTGCATGTGTGACAGGGCAATATTGAACCAGATCCCCCATATGGCTGCCATTGATTTCCAGTTAAGTGAATGATTAGCACTTTAGCATGCAACGGCACAGTTAGCCACTGCTGCCAATAGTGATATAATAAAATATAATAATCAGCATGTCACTGCCACCTGAGCCGCTGCCTGCATGACAGCAGAAATGAGTGTGTGAAGATTCTGCTCCTGCGATCTCACTTGTATTATGTCTTACTGTGTGTCTTTATCTACTTGCACCACATGTTATGTTATGTTATGTTCTATGTGTTTTCTTCCTATTATATCTGCTTAGATTCCCTGTAGAATCCTATTACATCTGCGGCTGCAAAACTAACCTCATTTCCCCTCAAATCAATAAAGTTCCACAGTGTGGTATAAATAATGTGACCTATAATGTAATTGGATTGAAATGATCGGCTGGGGGTTTGGACTATGACAACCCAATGGTGTAAACATATTGTAAATTGGTGTAAATCCGTTTAATAGTCAGTAACTGTACACCTGTTTACAGTTAAATACTGTAGTTTTAAAATACAGTATGCTTACTGTAAATAAAAAGTAGTTTAATGGCAAAGCTGCTGCCGGTATATTACTGTAAATTTACGGAGAAAAGTTTTACATGTATAATAAGGCTAGTAGTTCAGCTAATTATGACCACAAAATTGTAATTTCCCCTTGTGGGATGAATAAAGTTGACAAATTATTATTATTATTACAAACCGCTGCCTATGGTTCTATGTCTGGTCTTAGAATGGTTGTAATCTATTTGGTCAAATAAAAGACTACAGTAAAGACATGCAGTAGATCTAAGTGTGTGTTTGAGTATGTGTGTGTGTATGTGTGTGTGTGTGTTTGTGTGTGTGTGTGTGTGTGTGTGTGTCGATGGTTTGAGCCCATGTCTGATATAGGTCACTGACATGCTAACACGTTATATAAAGCTGGTATTTTGGCATACACCAAGATCTGTGATGTACAAATCCCAAGGGCAGTGTATGTAAGTGTGTGTGTGTGTGTGTGTGTATGTGTGTGTGCATATGATCTAATAAGACAAGCAGACATACAGTAGTGCTTGATTCATTACCATGTGAGTGTGTGTGTGCGCGCCGCTCAGAGGAGCCGGGGGGCCTTCATGTAGAAACATATGGCCTTTAGTAAAGGAGACAGATGAAGGATAATCTCTAGTAGTCCAGTCCAGTATGCGCGCACACACACACACACACACACACACACACACACACACCACACACACACACACACACACACCACACACACACACACACACACACACGCACACTCACACAAGTAATCCAGTTCTTGCTGCGTTGCATATAGATTTTAAATGTGACGTGATGGTTTAACACAGTTTAGAGCTACATTTACGTGCTAGAAAGCCTGTTTTGTTTATTGATTATTCATGTTTTTAGCCTGTTTTGACTTTTTTCCTGTTTGCATATTTGCTCCACTTGAAATAAAAATTCAAAGAGTGAAAAAAATGTAACATAGCCTGCCTGCTCTTCTTTTAAAAGAAAGACTAAATGACCCCTGGAACTCACATCCTTATGTGTTTTTTTTTTTTTTGCCAACCTTGGGAATTATGGACTGGTTTTGTTTTTTTAATACTCTGCACATGCATTTTTGCACATTCCCCGTCTCATTTGACCCGAGCAGCCCAGATACGAGACACTGATGACTTTGGAAAGAGCGTGTTGTGCTTTGCAGCTCACCCTGAACACAAAGTCGTCGATATGATCATGTTGGATTAGATACACATTAGAATATCTGCGGGGTCTCACAGCTTTTCCTCCGTCATCCTCAACTCAGGCAGAAACAACATGACATTTTTCACCCAGTCGCTCCCAGTTCTAAATCCCACGCCCTGCCTCTGCATAAACACAAACATAGATTAAGGTTTAATTATTCTCTCCAACGGGTTTGTAATTAGCAGCCGGTATCAGGGACGGCAGCAGTGCTGGTCTGGGGAAACCAATCCTGCCCACAGGCCACTGTGTGAGGCACACTTCACTTTCTTTAACCCTCCTCTTGTCCTCGGGTCAAATTTGGCCCATTTTCAAAAAGATTCTAGCTCAGAAATTTGGGTTTTCTTTCAACCAAATTGTCAAAATCCCTACAATGCCCATAACAAGTATAATAACCGATCAGTACACTACTTTCATCACATTTGGTTTAAGTCTTATAGCATTGGAATAAAAAATGATACAAGGACGTGGAAAAAAATGTCCAAAAAAGCTTAAAAAATGTCCAAAAAAGCTTAAAAAATGGGGGAAAAAACCATAACGTGGATGGATAGAAACAGAAAAACTGACAAAAACGTCAGGAAAGCAACAAAAATGTCTCGAAAAACAACCTTTTAATTTTAAATTCATACCCAGAAAAACAATGGGGAAGACAACACAAGGGTTACGATGGGGTGTGTAGTTTCTGTTTCCCTCCCGTGAGGAACTCAGAGAGGCCACATTCTGTGTTTGAGGGCTGGGAATCGTTCCAAAACGTTCCATCCCGGTCCCGGTACCGGTACCGGGACTTTGATACCGGTTCCTGAACTTTTTTCAATATTAATCTTATTTTTATTAGTTTATTTATCACGGACCATGCACAGTTCAAGCCAGGGATGTAGAACTCAAGTCCGGTCTTGGATTCGAGACCGTTTTTCTATGGACTCGGACTTGTCTCGGTCTCGGCCACTGGTCTTGCCGAATATGGCTTTTGGTCTGGCCCGAGTCCAGGTGTTTTTATTATGTTGATAATAATGTTGGAGGGAAAGTGAAACCCAAAATGATTGTCTTGATACTGTCATGCATAAGACCTTTTTTTCTGTCCTGGACTCGGTCTTGAACCTTTATAGACCCGGTCTTGCCTCGGACTTGAACCTCTTTGGACTCGGTCTTGACTTGGACTCGACTAGTCCTGGTCTTGGACTTGTCTTGGACTCAACAAAGGTGACCTGTTCAAGCCCTGTACCAAAGTTAGCTATACAGCAAATATACATCTACTACATTACAACAAATAACATAAAAATTATAGCCTATGAACAATAGGGGTGTGCAAAAAAACAACAACTTGTGGCACGATTCAAGCTCTACAGATTCAAAATCTATTCATAACGTGTGTGTTTTGTTTTGTAATGGCGTGTATACTATCACATGGGAAAAGTAACTACATTTACATGCTGTGAATTATTTTTGAATCACAAATCAATATTCAATATAGAATCGGGACATTTTCTGAATCGTACACTCCTAATATACATTTCTTTATTTTTCAGCTCCCACTACGTGTAACGGAGAGTTTTTCCCGCCTGCCTCTACGACGTGAAATATTAGCCAATCAGAGGCATTATTAGATCTTGCTAGAAGCACGCTGCATGCTGATTGGCTCACTGACGCTGATGAGAGTTACTCCTTAGGTTTTGAAACGTGGTATTAAAGGAGGGGGCTTTTTTGATACTTAATACTTTAGAGGTAATTGGTCAGGCCTAAAAAGGGTTGAATTGGGTACCCAGCCCTAGCTGTCTCCCCCCCCCACCCCCACCCCCACCTCCACAAGTGGCTAACATGGAGGATTAAAAGAACATGTTGGACTCTTCAGAAGAGGTAATTATCTTGGAATTTTAATGTCCCCTTCATCTCCAAAGCTGCTCTAGTCCTTTCTGATGTAAAATGCATCGCTTATTTCTTCTGAAATAATTTCTGCCACAATCTTCTGAACATACTGAAAAATCCAGAGAGTTGATAATACGATAATATGCTTCATAGCAACTCATTTGGATATGGCTTGAAGTTAACGGACATTCATTAAAATCAAAAACTTAAAGCTTTAACTTAACTTAATTCAGCCACAGACGCTCTCATTGCAAACTGAAACACACTTTCAGAAACTATGAATACATCCTGTATGGTAAGATATTTCAAAATAAAATGCAGTCCCACAATCATTTGAAGTGTGTATGGTGTTTTTTTGTGTTATATTTTTTTTAATTTGGGACAATAATGTAAACTTTAATGTCACAAAGGAAAATGAATGTAATCCCTGTCAAATATTGTTGCGTACAAAATGCAACATGAGCTTTTATTGCACCGCTCAGCTGGGACACATTCCACATGTAAAGTCCTATAGATTAAACGATTTTTATTCAAAACTATAAAACACATCTGCAATGTGAACAAAATACAATGCACACTCTTATAAAATGCAAAACCTTGATCCTACTACCATTAGTACGACTAGGCACTTAAACTCTCACAATACTTGTTGAAAGCTTCTTAAAATTCAAGATATTTAAAGGTAGAACCTCGAGTTAGTTCAATTAATTGTTAACAAAATAACTTTCTACTTACAGAATGTTTTGTCTGATGCAAACTTTGTGTAACAATAATAAAAAAAAAAATGAACAGAGGGTATAGAGTAAAAAAGAGATAACACATCTTAACATAGCAAAGAAACCTCAGAATGTAAGAAATCAGCAAAACAACTGGAGGAAGACGATTTGGAATGTGTTTCACATTTCTTTTTTAAATAACATCTCTTGAATATGCTGAATATATATACACTCGATCATTAAAACAGTCTGTACAAAATCCCCCGAACATGGAAATAAGAAAACAACTCCAGTGTTTTTCTTCTGCCTAATGAGTTTTCTCACTGTCTCGCATCCTGTCATTGTGCCTTTCTTGCTTTTTTTTTGAAACACACCGGGTGAGAACATCCCGAGGGAAGTATCTCATGGACCTATCCTCTAATGAGTGGTAAAAGGATAAAAGAGAGGAAGAGAAAACTTCAGAAACTCAGCGGAAGTCATTTTTAAGGACGCTAAATAGTAGCCGGACTGCCCTGAGGTACACCGGGTAACTAGTGACAAACAAACAACAGCATCGTCTAGCAGAGGTGTCTCCAACATCAAGGAGTTGGCTCCAATTATATTGAAAAATCCAGATTTGTGTCTATTATTGAGCCCTGAAAATTATGATAAAAATTCAGGTTGCAGCATCGTGTCAGTCCCTTCATCTTGTCTGTGCAGTTGTGACGCTGCTGTGGAGTTCTGTCCCTAACTCTCAAAGGGTTTGCTGTTTCTTCCGGGATAGCGCGCCCTGTACTGCGCCTCCATTTCCTCCGCCCAGGCCGCGCTCCAGTCCCACGCCGGAACGGGGTCCAGCCCGCGGAGCGAGTCGCCTCCCGGGCACACGCCGCTGAGGGGCGACGCGGGGGGCGAGAAGTCTAAAACACAGAGAAAGGACGACATGTTGATATATCGCTTCAATACTCAGTGGAAGGATTATGTGGAAACAAAAAGGGAGCGTTTCAAGACCTCGGAGGGGAACCCCTTCATTCTCGGAGGACATTTAGGAGCTCCTTTGAAGCAGCTGTCCATCACTGGAAAATATTCTAATATGTTCGAGGAACCAAAAAAAACATTGGCGTTTGGCCACAGCCCCGTTGTGGATCCTAAAGGCGCTATTACATTTCAAAGACCTGGAGAAATGGAGCCGTCCGGGAATAATAATAGTTTATTTTAAGCCGCCAGTCCATGTGTGAAAGCGCATTTTCCAACGTGTCCCCATCTGAAACCAGCTGTTCCTGCTGCTCCACTGTTTTTTTTTTAAATATGATTATCCTTCAAGCACGCTTAACCTTAGCGTGGATAGTTAAATGGCAAATGGAAAATGGTTCTCCTGCTGACAAAGCAACTTTGTCCCCACCACGGAACGGGACAAAGACCTAGTGATGAATACTGTATGCAACCCCTCTGGACATTTGGATGAGCAGCAGCCTCCAGGTTACAGCTCATTCAGTATAAGACACGCAGAGCTCAACAACAAAATGCACTCAATGGGTGTCAAAGACACTGACATTTGGCCCCAATGCACTCTTACGGAGACCCCCGCCCCCCCCGGGGTCGGCTGACAAGAAAAACTAAACCGTGCGCACAGAACACAGATCACCTACCCTCGGTTTTATAAACTTATCGCACGGATTCAGAATCTGCACCCTCGGTTTTAGAAACGTGAGCAAAGTCTCCCTCTTTCATGCCTATCAACTCTAATAAAGGGAAAAAGCCCCAAAAAATAATCATTGAAAAAAGAAAGTGAGTCACAGATTCCACCTCCGGGAACAATTACTCTACAGTGAAATTATATGTAGTATGGGGCACCTGGGGCTCGGTGGTAGAGCATTGCCTGCCCATCGGAAGGTTGGTGGTTCGATCCCTGGCCTTGCAGTCCAAGGTAAAGTGTCCTTGGGCAAGACGCTGAACCCTTGGTCACAGTGTGTGAATGTGTGTGAATGGCGAATGGTTCCTGTACTATGGAAAAGAGCTTTGAGTAGTCTTTGAGACTAGATAAGCGCTATATAAGAAGAGTCCATTTACATTAGTAGTGTCTCCAAACTTACCTCAATTATAACTCTTAGTTGTGCTTTAGCACTTACTTTTAATAAATTAGTTTGGAGACACTACCTTATTTAATCATTTGAGTAATAGATATTTTGAGTAGGTGTTGTAGTTTATAGACGGTCCCTAAGCTGCTGCCCTAAGAGCCCAATCTTATTTCTCCAGGTTTGTGTTGATGAAAATGAGTTTGCAGCTCGTTGTTCACCTTACTACGTTGGGAAAGATGCGTCATTTGTGATTTAGTATCATTTCGCCGTAGAGTAATTGATCCTGGATGTTCTAATCTGTCAATATCTTTCTAACTTAGTTTTTTATTAAACCAAGGGCACAGATTCTGAGTCGGTGTGAACAGTTTATTAAACCGAGAGAACGGATTTGTATTCTGTGTGCAGGTTTTTTTTTCTCAGCTGACCCCGAGGGGGGGGGGGCTCTGTACACTCTCAACACTACAGACAACTATGCTCCCTCAGTATGGCGTTGCACACCAACCCAACTTTAGGAATAACATAAAAACATAATAAAAAACATTTCACAAACCTTTGGTCACGGCATTCCACCCCCCCCACGTACTGGCTACGTACTCACGGGACACAGACCCTACACCCTATGCCGGACCCTACGCCGTGGCCTGTATCCTAGCCTTGGTAGCATTG
>NC_045745.1:2379139-2379887 GCF_008692095.1 Etheostoma spectabile | reverse complement strand
CCCCCCCCCCCCCCCCCAACTCATTTCCTCATTCTCCATAAACAACATGAAATAACTTCTCCTGCTACAGATTTCCCGCCATGGTCAGAAAACACATGGGAGACACTTTGCTTCTCTCACTATGACTCTTGAGTCACTACTTGCTCCGAAGCTAACCACTGTCACTCTCTCACTCGCTCTACCACACACACGCACGCAGTCAAACATACACACACACACACACACACCGGCCCTTCTTTTCTCTTAAACAGGTTAAAGAAGCGAGCTTGTGGTTGCCGGTTCAATCCCCAGACCGGCAGGACAAAATCTGGGTGGGGAAAGTGAAAGAGCAGCGCTTGTCCTCCTTCATTACCTCCACTGAGATGCCCTTGAGCAAGGCCCCTAACCCTAACCGCTCCAGTGGAGCTGCTCAGACTGTGGTTGCACTGGGCCGCTTCCAGTTATGAATGTGTGGAACTGTGTAAATGGGACACATCGTCGGTTACGTTCTCTAACGCTGGTCTGGCCTCTGTTTGGAAGAGAGCCATATTGGTTTTGGGTTTCAGGACTGCCACCCCTGAGTGCCTGATCATCCACAGGTGTTTTCAATCCAGTTATCAGAGGCTGCATAAAAGCTCCCAGGTCCAAGACACAGACCGCCCCTTCCTCTTGCCACAACTTCCTGTCATGCTGAGAGTAGTCGGTGTGCTGCTCTCTGCATATGATTTGTGTATTTATTGACTTGTTGTTATCTGAAGCTGGTAAGGGT
>NC_045745.1:2378944-2379129 GCF_008692095.1 Etheostoma spectabile | reverse complement strand
CCATTTGTTTTGACCCCCTTTTTCTCCTGTTCTGTGGATAGTCGGGGAGATTAGCATTGTGTATTTTGTTTTCTCATGCTGTAGCTCAGTCGCAATTTTGTTTTCAGGTAGTATGGGTTTTTGTTTGTTGTTTTAGCCTTGGAGACCCTGACGTTTTAAAAGCTTCTATTTTTGGTTGGGTTACT
>NC_045745.1:2377293-2378934 GCF_008692095.1 Etheostoma spectabile | reverse complement strand
CATTTTTGTTTATCATCCATATATAGTGTATGTATAGAAACTATATACATCTAATTTACGTAATAAAACATACTACTACAAACGTACTTTGACTTGTTAGTCTCTCTATTGTAAGTTTGAGTTGTTTTGTGTTACGTCCTAGCTTCCCCTAGACAGAAAACGTAAGGGAGAATTGGTTCTCAATCAACTTACGTGGATAAATAAAGGTTAAAGAAAAAATAAAATTGAATTAAACTTTAGGCCACTCATGTAAAAGCTCTGCATGGCTCCTCCACAGAACCATAAGTCACACTTTAAGCGTACACCCACAAATACTTACCAGCCTCTCCATTGCAAAAAGGAGATGGATTTACGTCTGTTTGAGTTAGCTGTTTGGCTTTTTTATACGTTTTTTTTTTATACACATAGTCTTTCTTCTGAAGAGGTACCACCTTGTCTGTAAATGCACAAATTTAAGTAAAGAAAAAAATAAGAATATTAGCAAACAGTATTTGGTGCACATCCTTAAGGTGCTCATTCTTGATTTGAAGATGAATAACTTACTACGGCTCTTGGTCAGCAAGTTGCCATTAGGAGGTAAGTGCAGCTTCATGTGATCTGAGGCGTCGGACTCATATTTTTAAAGTTTAACACCAGCTATTGTGAGACTGCATTATCAACTGCAGAGAAAAACACATTTGCTGGATGTGTGAAAAATAGCCGAGGCAGAAAAGAGCCTAAAGTGGGAGTTTGGCAAATGGAATAAAGCTGAATGCCGCCTGCAGATGGAGTGTGGAGCAGAGTGACTGATGAGGTGACATGGAGGGGGGGGGGGGGGGGCAGGGATGACTCATCTAGAGGTTCAATTTGCTGAAAGGTCCTAAGTAATTGCCTGATGCCACATAAGATATTAGACATAATGTCTCTGGCCCTGTTCAGACCTGGTATTACTTGCGTCTTGGGTGATCTTGGGTCTCCGATCACAAGTGGACAGCTCTGAGGACAGGTGTGGACGCATTGAGATCCGCTCACTCAGACCATATCCCGAGGTGGCCTGAATAATGAATAATGTATTGTAAATAAATAAATGTTCTTCCTTAAAATACAGGGGGCATAAGTATACATAACCCTATGTTAAATTCCCATAGAGGCAATAGTTGGTTTGATTTGCATTGAGAGATGATCTTATGGAAAGTTGCCCATTCCTATCTCTATGTATGAGATGATGGGGGGGGGGGGCTATTTTAATTCCAAAGGCAAAGGGAACTTTATCAGGATGCATAGTATCCTGGATCCATGAAATAACTGGCCTTTAATAATACAAATCTGCCTGTTCTATAGGAATTTAACATAACATATCCATCCTGATAAAGTTCCCTTTGCCTTTGGAATTAAAATACCCCCCCCCCACATCATCACATAACCTTCACCATACATAGAGACATGCATGGTGTTATGTAAGTTAGCTTAATAGCTGGTTTGATTTGCATTGAGAGATGATCTTATGGAAAGTTCCCCATGCCCATCTATGGGTAAAGGGTGTGTGATGATGTTGGGGGGTTATTTTAATGCATAATATCATGGATCCATAAAATAACTGGCCTTTATTTAATTAAATAATTTACAATACATTATTCATTCACAGAGAAAATTGGTGTCCTT
>NC_045745.1:2375573-2377283 GCF_008692095.1 Etheostoma spectabile | reverse complement strand
ATTTTCCTACATTTTTTGAATTAAGGCATTAAGATCAATTTCCCAAAGTTGTTTTTTTATTCTTCTTTTTAATCAACTTCAGCATGGGTGTGTAAACTTATGCAACCCACTGTACATAGACTGTGGTCATGTCCAGGACTAGACCCAGTCGGTATTGTTTTTATTTCTTCATTTAATTCCTGGCATTGCTCCATCTGGCATCTTCCGCCGGTTAAACACAACAACGCATTTGGTCTTTGAAAATGGAATGGATGTTCGTGGTTATCTGCATATAGAGTGGCGGAGAGGACTGTTTACGAGTGGTCACTTGAGACGCATTCTAATGCCACACCTAATACCATACCTAGGCCTGGCCACTTGTGATTGGATCACTCAAGGTGCATGTTAATGCCAGGTCTGAACAGGGCCTCGGTCCTCGGAGCAACAGACCCACGCACCACCATTGACGTACTACACAATGAAGGAAAACCCAGTCAGGCACGAATGTTACAGGGGGTGGGGTACTAACTTCCAAATGCCTTTAGTCTTCTGTATATTGATTCTGAATCTTAACCATCAAAATGACACTCAAAATCAACTTGTGTTATGAGTTTCATGGTTCTGCTTGACATATTTCCTGTATGCCTGCATGCTACCAGTTTGGGTGATTGGTAGATGGAGGTCTCCATCTAGTGGAGAAATGCAAGAAACACCACAGGCCAGGAAGCCCTGTTGGAGGAGGATATTTTAAATGTTTTAGTTATTGTTTTTGACAAAAAAAAAAAATCAACACAGTATAGTATTGCGATAATTTCAGTGCCAATACTGTATAGATACACAGGCGTGAAGTATGGATCTTTTATAATATACTGCATGGGTTGGTCAGTTTGTCTGTTGGTTGTTGTTGGTGCTCTCTGCTCGACAATCCCATTTTTCAGCATTAAAATGTATGGAATTAGAGGAATTAAGAGCAGAAAAAAACATGTCTCTTTGTTTTAGTACACATGGTCATAATTGGTAGACATTTGCAGCCTAAAAAGCAGGGGACCACTGTCTTGAAGAAGAAAACAGGTGATATTTGATCTTTTTCTTTTTCAATTCAATTTAATTTTATTTATGTAGCGCCACATCACAACAACAGTTATCTCACTGTGCTTTCCATAAAGAGCAGGTCTCTGTGATGTTATTTACAGAAACCCAACAATTCCCACTAAGAGCAAGCACTAGGCCAGAGAGGCAAGGAAAAACTTCCTTTACGAGGCAGAAACCTCGACCTTTGACCTTTTTTGTTACCAAATGATCACATCTGAGTCCCCAGGTTTTCCGGACTGAGCACATTGAGGACGTATTGTGTGTTTTTACTGTACCTGACAGAGAGGCTCCGCTCATGCTCTCGGCCAGCAGGCGGGCAAAGTGCGCGCTGTCGCTGGTGTAGCAGCTGTCCACCGAGCTGATGAGGCTGGAGCGCGCGCTGGCCACGTTGCTGTCCGTCACCGAGCTCCAGGTGTTCCACAGGGAGCTGTCCCACTCGCTGTAGCAGGAGGAGGGCGTGCTCTGCAGGCGGGCACGCGGCGGGCCAATCGGTGGGGCCTCAGGCTCCTCGAGGGCGGGGTCGTCCCCCAGCTGAGTGGAGCAGCCCGGCCGACGGATGTAGCCCACTGGCGGGAGGAAAGGGGGGGGCAGGGAGGGATGCTGCTGAGGCAGGGCACTGCTGACAGAGAAGGGGGGGGG
>NC_045745.1:2374121-2375563 GCF_008692095.1 Etheostoma spectabile | reverse complement strand
GGGGGGGGGGTGATCAGATGACTACTGCTGTAGAAAATAGTAATAGATATGTACTTTGATAGCTCATTGCATGAATGGAAATGGATCTCAATTCCAAAATGTAATAAAAAAAATGCATGTCTCCTTTATAGAACATGTACTTTAAGAAAAATAAATTTTAAATGTACTTTAATATCAGGCAGAAATCATAGGTATCTGGAAATTGATGGAGAGGACTTCATAATTGACAGATTTCTACACTGCAAATTATTTGGTTCTTACCTAAATAAAAATAAAAACTACAAAAACTTAGAAGTGTTAGATATGTTATCTTGTTTTAAGAGTGAATTTCTTATTTTAAGTGTATACACTATAATCTTAAATCAAGCAAGCTTGTCAAGTGGGATGATCGTGCTGCATGGACAGATAATTTCACTTGTTTTGAGTAACTTTTCCCTCAGATTTAATGTTTTTTATCTCGTTTTCAGACTCCCCTATTTTGAAGTGTGTGCCTTTAGATTAAATGGAGACTTAATTACACACACGGCCGAGCGGGAGAAACAGTCTCACACACAGAAACCTGACACAGACAATCTTCTCACTAAACACTGAAATAATACCTTTATCTTACCTCCCTCTGTCAATCACACGATCACAACAGTTAGACTCCCACATTGGGGGTCTGTGGCGTATGTTAAGCCCGCCCAGAGGTCATGGGTGAACCAAACTAGAAGATTATTAGTCCTCATGGCATCTGATATCATAGTGTCATACCAAGATGTTTCCCATAAGTCCCCACACTCGGGCCTCTCATATCACCTTTTAGATGTCACGTGCAGTCCACACAACACTAAACAGTATATAAAATCGATTTAAAAGCAGACAGACTTCATTTCATCCCATCATTCATATTTTGTCATTTTGATTTTTTTTCTTCATTTTTTTCACGTCTGTGGGCTTAACAAATATTGAAACAGTGACGAGGCGATTTAGTCTGACTTCCATAGTCTGACTTCTTTATCTGAGGTAAATTGCTCAATAAAATGTTTTCAAATGAGTCTTTTTTCATTTTCAATGTGCAATTCAATTCCCAATATGCTTTCACATAAATGATCTGTATGAATCATTGTGTGACCCACTGCTCAGTGACTTTCCAAACACGTCAGTTTACCTTCTCAGAATAGACCAGCTGAGCTTTGAGACATATTATCTGATCTCATCGTATCATCTGATGTAGCCTGGCTGCATGCTGTCTGGCTAAGCTTTTGATTGGAGGAGAGAAGGGAGGAGGAACAGTCTATGTACAGTGGGGCTCGAAAGTTCTGGCACCCCAGGTAAAAATGTGTATTAATGTGCATAAAGAAGCCAAGAAAAGATGGCAAAATCTCCAAAAGGCATCAATGATAGATTAGATATTCATATAACATGTCAAAAAAAGTTAGATTTTATTTCCATCATTTACA
>NC_045745.1:2372234-2374111 GCF_008692095.1 Etheostoma spectabile | reverse complement strand
AACAGAAAACAAAAAAATGGCGTCTGCAAAAGTTTGGGTTTCTAGCATGCACCCCCCCCTTTGGAAAAGATGAGACCTGACAGTCTCATGGATTGTTCTCAATCATCGTCTAGCCCAAACATTTGCAGATGCCATTTTTTTTGTTTTCTGTTATTTTGTCAAAAATCAAATCAAACTTTTTGTGACATACTATGCGAATGGCTAATCTGTCATTTGATGCCTTTTGGAGATTTTTCCATCTTTTCTTGGCTTCTCTATGCACATTAATACATTTTTTTTAACCTGGGGTGCCCAAACTTTCGAGCCCCACTGTACATGAAGCTTCAGAATAACATAAATGTTAATATTGCATCTCGGTCTGACTAAAAAAATCCCTGATTCAATCGGCCATAGAGAAATTCTTTGCAATTTCATTACTGTGCAAAATTCTATTTTTAATCATTTAATTGCATAACTGTGCAATATTTAACATTTAAGACGTCAATAATGAAATGTGCAATTTCATAACTGCGTAATATTATTTTCATAATGCAAATACAAACCCTATTTGACTTTCTTTTTATTTTATATATATGTATATAGGTTTCCCCCCCACTTATATTTTATTCCATTTATTCCATGTTTATTCCATATTCCTTCTTGTTCACACTGTGAAGGAGTTTCTTCAATCCCGTTGCACAGGTATTGCACATGTGTATAATGACAATAAAGGCATTCTATTCTATGCTATTCTAGAAATCCATCATATGCGATCAAGTAAACTGGCAGGAGAAGAACAAATTGTTGTAGTAATGTTGGCGTCTTTCTAAAACACCACATCTGCCAGCCACCTAGGACCCGGTGAGTCCGAGGTCTACCTGCATCTCTCCGGTCTGGGGCACAGCTCCAGGTACTGGTTGGCTTCCTGCGCTGTCAGCGTGCCCTGCTCCTCGACCACTGACATGGGATAGGATGTAGCAGGCGGGTGGCTGTAGGAGGGAAAGCTGGTGCTGGTGCTGGTGCTGGTGCTGGTGCTGGTGGTGGTTTTGGGTCCCGGTTTCCCGTGGTGATTTGACGCAGCACACACTGACTGGAGGGAGCCCATGTCCACTGTTAGCTTTGTAGAACGACTGGAGCTGAGGAAAATGCAAGAGACAAGCGCGTGAGACTTCTTTTCTTTTTCGGCCGACCTAAATTATGACAATCAATCATGTAAAAATTACTAAAATCTTTGATATTTTCTATAACTCTGCACCCCGCTGCTACTCAGGAACTCTTCCTTTTTATATTGCACAGTTTCATTAACTTCAGTTTTTAATGTTTGGTAATACATTTGCAATATTTAGTATGCATTACTGTATTGTACACATTACTTATCTTTTTAATTATATTTATTACTTATCTTGTTATCTTTATTTGTATCTATATAAATTATTTTTTATATTATACTCTTTGAACGTGTCCTTGTCCACCGTGGGTCGGAGACAAACTTATTTTCAATCGCTCTGTATGTCTAGCACATATTGCATTATTGTCAATCAAGTTCCATTATTGATATTTTTATTAGAAATAAAACAACACAAATACCAATACAACACACACAAACACACAACACAAGGACAGTACGTCGGGGGTTACAAAAAAAATGTAAAAATGTATAAATATATATACACATACAGTACATGCACATACACATGCTTGTACTGTATATATATATATACATACATACATACGTATCAACAACACAAGGGTTAACCAGATGTTGCCCCATATAACACAGCGTAGAAGTCTGTAAAAGAGCCTTTTGTGTCAAACGCTTTCTGGAAATACAAGTCAATTTTTCCCATTATTTTGGGTGCTGTGAATGTTTGTTAATTAAAGGTTGAAGGGTTGTACAC
>NC_045745.1:2371946-2372224 GCF_008692095.1 Etheostoma spectabile | reverse complement strand
TGTGGTGTTTTGGAAGGCAGCCATTTTGACTTTTACCCAAGATGGAGTGATCCACAAGGAAATCTAGCATCCCTTTGCACAGAATACTACAGCATAACTTACCTAGACAGCTGCAGAGAAAAGTGCCGTGGTAGTTATTAGGGTCTGATTTGCCCCCGCTCCTACGTAAGGGGGGAAATGAGCCCTTTGCACTAGATGTCAAGAAAAGATCCTGACTTTAAATACAATATTGAACAACCTTAACACTGCACCTTGCATCTCTCTTTGTGTGTGTGTGT
>NC_045745.1:2354565-2371936 GCF_008692095.1 Etheostoma spectabile | reverse complement strand
GTGTGTGTGTGTGGTCAATTCCTTCCAATGAATTAAGAAACCAAGGGTTTTTTGGTTCTCTCTCTTTCTCTCTCTCTCTCTCTCTCTCTCTCTCTCTCTCTCTCTCCTCTTCCCCATACACCTACAGCACAATGGACAGCGTCGCTATCCATGGTGCTGAAACAACACCTAAGTCTGCAAATAATGAATAAGAACTTTTTGTTATTTTTGTGTAAGGGGTTGTGTAAAGGTTCTGTGAAATTCCTGCATAAATGGGAACAGCTCCGCCTGCTGGTGTCATCTTAACATTGAGCCGCAGTGCTAAAAGTGACAAATTCTGAGGAATCTACAGCAGAACTCCTGATAACTGCTAACTGATATATAGTCACTGATATATTTTTCATAGCTTTGTACTACTTCAATTACTGTACTGCAGCGTGACAATTCTGTAATTAGCCATAATGTGATAAGACTAGAACAGATCCCTTTATTTATGTGGACAGATTATTGATTAGTTATCTGATGCGCTCCGGTCTTGTTTTCTTTTTTTCAGTGATGACTGGTAAGTCACAAGTTAAACACTGCAGAGACATTATTAGCCAAAATGTTTTAAAGCCTACCAGACAACGTTTTCTTTTACTGTATTTTTGTTGGGATGCAGTTTAGTTGAGTTAGTTTAGTTAGATGGATGCCGTTAGTCTGGCATCGAGTGAGTCATTCATTTTGAGCTCAGAGCTGAATGCTACATTTAGCTTATTTTGCATAACTTCTGACGCTTTTCCTCCGTCTGACTCACTCACTTTACGTTGTATAGGGCTTTTTGTGTCTCTGTCCATGACGTCAACGTGCTTGCCCTGATTCGGTCTGGTTTCCAAATGTGCAGGTAGCTGTTATTAAATATGATGTTGACTTTTATGTGGAAAATGTACAATGTTAATGTAGGAGCTGTATTCCATTGTCGAAGACACTGTAGCCTACTATTTCATATACTGTGTTTTTATACACTAGAAATGCTTTTTAGGAGTTATTTAATTTATTTGACATTTTACTGTGAAATAGACAAAGCATTGTGTAACATGTATTGTTATACTTTCGTTAAAATAATACTAATCATTCCACTAAGCGATCACAGTGAGCGAGTTTAACCCTCGTGTTTTCTTCCCGTCAAAATTGAAAGTCAACGCTTTTGTTGACGCTTTTTTAATCAATGTTTTTAACTTTTTCTTACGTTTTCATCCCTTTTTTCAACACTTTTTTCAATGTTTGTCACTTTTTTTTATGTTTAACACTAACTTATTAACTTTAGTTTTACAATAATTTTTGGGATTTATTCATCTTCTCCTTTTTAGGAAATTACACCTAATGTTTGAGTTAGAAAAGCAGAAATTAGGAATTATTTTGACCAAAATGAAAGGAATGGATGTTGATGGATAATCACAGACTGGAATATGTCAACTTTTACTCAACACTATCTCAAAACCACTTCAATTTCTTTCTCCAAATGCTATATAATTGAATAAAGACACCCCAAAATTAATGGGAGTAGAGATTTGTTCTTGCCAAAGAGCGTTGTGTGGAATCAATCTTGTTATTTTGGGGAATTAAAAAGAACACTGATTTCGGAAAATGGGTCTATTTGATCCAAGGACAACATGAGGGTTAATGAAGAAAGAGCAGAACTCTCTGTCCACCAACGATGGACAGCGGTGGCTTCGTTTGGACATCGTGGACAGTGGTCTCCTGAAGTGGACACCTCCCAGCGTTATCCTTTACACGGCGAAAAGGACTCTAGGTCTGCTCTGGTTTTTTGTTGTCATTTTGGGTTAGTTTTCTTTTGTTAGTTGATCTGTTTTTTTCATTCTCTCTACTCTTGTTTTAGACTGTAGTCTCAATGAGCGATGCAACAACACTTGATTTGGCAGATGCACTCCTTCTACAACTTCAAGACGGAGTTCAAACGTGACGGAGAGATTTAATGTCCACTCCGTCCACCTTCATGCGTAAATGTGCACAGCGTCTCTCTTACAGGGGAACACAGCTCTCTGTTAGCTTCACTTTTAGAGAATGTAATTTCCTCGTTTTCTCCCTGCATATTTCCTTGGATTAGGACGGCACCAAGATCTTGGTTGCAGCTGTCGCCGTGGTCCTCCTGAACTACACCCTGCTGCGTCCTGCTATGTCCAGCTATGCCCTGCTGCGCCACGCTACACACTACTGTGTACATACTACCACTACTGCCATTTTTTAGTCACTGTTCCATTTTCTTTATTGTGACTACTATTCCCACTGTGCATCACACCCCCAAACGGCACCGTCAGACACCGCCGACCAAGAGCCTGGGTCTGGCCGAGGTTTCTTCCTAAAAGGGAGATTTTCCTCTCCACTGTCGCACAGTACTTGCTCTTGGGGGAATTACTAGAGTTGTTGGGACTTTGTAAATTATAGAGTGTGGTCTAGACCTACTCTATCTGCAAAATGACTCGAGATAACTCTTATGATTTGATGCTATAAATAAAATTGAATTGAATTGTTAAAGATGCCTACACTTGGAACCCATGCACTATTAATCACAATGTCCGTGTGTGTGTGTGTGTGTGCATGTGTGTGTGTGTGTGTGTGTGTGCGTGTGTCACCGGCTTTACCAGTTTATGTTTGGCCTTTTGCATGGCTCTTCTGCAAATACTGTATGTATGAGAGCTGCAGTGATGACTGTGTTAACCCGGTCTGTTAGCTGGTATTTGAAATGCGTGCGGTGGGATAATGCAGAGTTATTGTGTTCTATTGGTAACATTAGTGCAAAAAAAAACAAAAAACATGACTCAATCTCTCTCTCTTGGTTGCTCACTCTCTGGCTGAGTGGGACTAGAGGAGGTCGCGGTTCTTGTGCGTGCTGCGAAATGGAATCCTGCCGGTTTCACTGCACAGCTGCATTACGTTTCAATTCAATTCAATTCAATTTTATTCATAGTATCAATTCATAACAAGAGTTATCCAAGACACTTTACAAATAGAGTAGGTCTAGACCACACTCCAGAATTTACAAGGACCCAACAGTTCTAGTAGTTCCCTCCAGAGCAAGCAACAGTGCGACAGTGGCGAGGAAAAACTTCCTTTTAGGAAGAAACCTGGGACAGACCCAGGCTCTTGGTAGGCGGCGTCTGACGGGCCGGTTGGGGTTAAAATACAGTGTGGCAATAAAAGTCACAAAAAATAGTAGTTTGTGGCATAGCAGGGCACTGTGCGGCATTACAAGGCACAGCAGGACTTAGCAGGGCACCGCGGAGCGTAGCAGGATGTAACGGGGCATCGCAGGACGTGTAGCGGGACCATGGCGACAGCTGCTATCATGATTTTGGAGCCTCCCTGATCCGAGGAAACATGCTGGGGGAAAAAGAACCTAAGTACTCCGGGGAATGACTCCCCGGAGCTAGGTTAGCAACAAGCATTTCTGGGACATGGGTGCACACAAAATGGGAAGATAGAAAGATAGAAGAGAGGAGATGAGAGAGGAGCTCAGTGTGTCGAAGGAACTGGACATTTGTATTTGAGTGGGAAGAGAAGACCTTTTCTTCTTCTTTGTGCTGGAGTTGGCTGAACTTTCAACGCCCTTTGTGTCCCGCATTAAATGCTAAACTGCACTTTCTCACTCTCCACTCGCCTAATTAAGCCTAAAGGTGGATCTCGTACGTAGGAACATTACGTGGATGTGTCTCTTACCCTTCATCTGAGGTGAGGCTGTGTGACTCCATGGTGTCGTCTATGGGCACTGGTGGAGGGGGGGGGAGCATGTCCACTAGGTGTAAAGATGCAGAGTAATGCAGCAGGCGAGGGCAGCCAGCGACTTTGTCACACTCTGGGTATCCACCTGGGCAAAAACATAGTTAGATGTTGTTAGAAGTTGGAGTTTACCTCCATGTCTGTCCAGATTCACATAAAGTATGTGGTGAAGAGTGTGAAGGAATTAAAAAAAAAAAACTAGATGCTTCACACACATCCAGCAGCAGAAAAGATCTGAACAATCACCTCAGTTTCGAGATTACTGTCACCAACTCAGTATCTGACCAAATGACGGCCATAAAAGTGGTTTTGCAGAACATTATGATGTCACAGTGAAGTGGCCTTTGACCTTTTTGGACATAAAATGTCATCACAATTTGTTTTGCTACATTTCACTACTTCACTACTTTAATCCTATTAGACATTTGTGTGAATTGTTGTCATAACTGGCGTTGCTTGAGTTATGGTCACAGTCATCTAGTCAGTTCATTGTCCAAGTCAATAGGTTTGCCAAATCAGAATTTATTCCATCCATGAGGGCCTGAGATTTCACGTTCAAAAGAACAAGACAGACGGATGGACGGAAAACCCAAAACGTTCAAAAATACAACCATAAGAAACAGACAATTAAAAAAGACAATTGAGGAAAAATTGATTTCTTATATCTACCACTATTGTTTCAAATGTGTGTGGTTTAAGAATAACTACACTTTAAATTCAAGATAACAGGGCAGTTTTCAGAGTCCAAACATGTCTCTCTGTCTCTCTCTCAGTCTTATTAGGGACATAAGGAGCTGGTCTATGGACAACTAGAACGATGGCTTGTGTCATACCGTGCCGGCCCGACGGTATGTGACTGAGTCTCTGTTTGTAGACGCTGGAGGGTAAAGCCTGCTTCCAGGTCGGCAATATGGGGACGCTGTTCACTGCGTGCAACTCTGTGGGAAAACAAATACGTTACTCCCGGACACATTACCCAATATTCTATTAAACGTCATAGCCAGAGCTGTATGACTCTCTGCATTCACATCATTATACAACACGCTGACATATTGTATCAGGAGTTGAGTTTACATGGTGTGCGGATAAAAACAAAGGACGACTGGTGCGTTCACATGCATATCATGAACTTGGTTATAACCCGGTTAACAGACCTTTACAACTCCTTTAGTTACCAAGGGGTTCATGCATGTACAGTGGCTTGAGAAAGTTTACACACCCATGCTAAAATTGATTAAAAAGAGGAATTAAAAACATATTTTGGAAATTGATCTTAATGCCTTAATTCAAAATTAAAAAAGGACACCAATTTTCTTTGTGAATGAATACTGTATTGTAAATAACTAAATATTCTTCCTTAAAATACAGTGGGCATAAGTATACACCCCTCTATGATAAAATACAGTGGGCATAAGTATACACCCCTCTATGATAAAATACAGGGGGCACATAAGCTACACCCCCCTATGTTAAAATACAGGGGGAAAGTATACACCCCCTAGTATTAAATACAGTGGGCATAAGTATAACCCCCTCTATGATAAAATACAGGGGGAAAGTATAAACCCCCTATGATAAAATACAGGGGGCATAAGTATACACCCCCCCTATGTTAAAATACAGGGGGGATAAGTATACACCCCCTATGTTAAAATACAGGGGGCATAAGCAACCCTTCTATGATAAAATACGGAGGCATAGGTATACACACCCCCTATGTTAAATACAGGGGGCATAGTATACCCCCCTATGTAAAATACGGGGGATAAGTATACACACTCCTATGTTAAATTCCCATAGAGGCAGGCCCATTTTATTTTTAAAGGCCAGTTATTTCATGGATCCAGATACTGCTCTGATGAGTTCCCTCAGCCTTTGGAATAAAAGACCCCCCCCCCCCCCAAAAAAAAAATCATCACATACCCTTAACGTAATAGAGATAGCAATGGGAAACTTTCCATGAAATCATCTCTCAGTGCAAATCAAACCAGCTATTAGTCTAACTGAAATAACACCATGCCAATCTCTAGTATAGTAAAGGGTTAGGGATGATGGGGGGGGGGGGTATTTAATTCCTAAGGCCAAGGGAACTTCATCAGGATGCATAGTGTCCTGGAACCATGAAATAACTGGCCTTTAAAAATAAAAATGGGAATTTAACATAGGGGGGTGTATACTTATGCCCACTGTATTTTAAGGAAGAACATTTATTTATTTACAATACATTATTCATTCACAAAGAAAATTGGTGTCTTTAAAAGGATGGATTTTCTTCATTTTTTTGAATTAAGGCGTTGAGATCAATTTCCAAAAGATGTTTTTTGATTCCTATTTTTAATCAACTTTAGCCTGGGTGTGTGAACTTTCTCAAGCCGCTGTGTACACCTTCACTGGGATAAGCTCGGCTTGACCCGGAATTAGAAGAGAGCAGTTGGAAGCAACAGCACCAGAAACAACAGCACTTTTCAAACAAGATAAATTATCGAACACTTGGTAAGAACGACATCATTTGCAGTGAGCAACAACAAAAGCTTTACACCTTCACACCCACCGAGGACTCTGACATGGCAAGTCTCAAGAAGACCCACGTCTACCTTTATTTCATTTCATTTCCATTCCCCGATTGTTATTTTGACAAAGGCCAACCAGAAGATAAAAAAAGCCTTGTTCTGACCAGAGCGCCACCACCTGTACCAGGAGTAGAGTTACTCCCGTCATTCTTACCATTCTTCCCCGCTAATATATACAGGCAGAACTGGCATAACCCGGTAATTCTCTGAACCGCATGGGTAGACCATACCCTGGTTATTCCTGTAGTAGTGGTATTAACATCACATTGCCAACCATGTGCCACTGCTCACCTTGCTTGCTGTAGTTTTTTTCCCATGACTCCCTCAGCACGCCCATCTTGGGCTGGGGACGTATGGCCTGTTTCCATGGTAACGCCGCCCGGCCACCGAGGGGCGAGGTCTTTGCGACGGGCTGAGGGAATATCTGGATGGTCTCAGCTCCTTGCTGGTGGGCCAGACCATGAGGCATTTTCGGGCGCCGCCCGGGACTGTTGAAGGTCTTGAGGCCGCTGCCCATCAGGTCCACGTAAAATGTCCCGTAAACGCCGCAGCTGTCGGTCACAATGGGGACAGCGGCGTCCACACAGCTGGGATCCTTCCAGGACACAGGGAGGCCTGGTGAGACACAGATGAATATGTAATGACACGCCAGGGTAGGGCTGCAACTAACCACTATTGTCATTGTTGTTTGGTCTACAAAATGTCAGAAAATTGTGAAAAATGTAGATCAGTATTTCCCAAAGCCAAGAGGACGTCCTCAAATGTCTTGTTTTGTCCCCAACTCAAAGATATTCAGTTACAGAGGAGAGAATAAACTAGAAGATATTCATATTTAACAAGTTGACATCAAAGAATTCCTCTTCTTTCATCAAAAATGACTCAAACCGATTAATCGATTATCAATATACAGTATTTGGCGATTCATTTAATCGTTGACAACTAATTGATTGATCTACTGATATTTGCTGCTCTATTCCAGGGGATATTTATCAGAAATTGTGAAATATGGAACAGTCAGTGTCTTTCACATCTCTAGTACAGTTCATTTGGAAGAATATATATATATATATATAATATATATAAAAGACAATATTGCCATTTTGTTCTGGTCTTTTCCGTTTTAACACTGGCTTATTATAAACCAATGATGAGAATTGAGTCGTTTGGACTGACAGGGGACTCACTGATTGGACAGTTTTGATCATGTCATCCTGCATCATCAGCTACACGGACCCAGGTTGGGCAAATCCAATCCTGGAGACTGACATCAAATCATGCAGCACATCACTGCAGATTTAGTTATCTTTCCATATGTGCGGAGAGCACCATCTAGTGGACTCAGAAAATAAAAATGAGCTCACACCTTGTGCCTTCTGTTTTAACCGCTTATGGAAAATTGCACTCACATGCTGATGTGCAGTGGTGTTACCATGGTTACCAACTCATCTTGTTTAACTATAGGCTATACATTGCTCACACAGCTGACGATGAAGCAGATTCATTTTTTGTCCAAAGTCTAACAACATAACTAAATGTCCCATTTTACATTCATATAGAGGTTTAGCATGTGTGTGAGGACCAATTCAGCCAGTAATCATTTGAATACTATTCATATACCAATGGCTACTCACTGGCGCCCCTGATCCCTGGGTGTTTCTGGCCTTGGGCCCATAAGTCCTGGTACTTGTGGTTGAAGGAGGGTCTCCAGGCTCCAGAGGCCCACGGAGAGTCTGGACCTGCCATCCTGCACACGAGCCAGCAAAGGGGAAGCATATGATGATTGAGTAGTTTGAGTATTGCCTTTCTAGTACAAATACTAATTAGTCAATTAGTTCCATCGGAATTAAAATTATAAAAGCTAAAACTATAAAGATAAGTGCTTCTACTGTGCACTACTCTACCTGTGTTTTATGATAAGATCTTCACTGGCTGGTCTTTGCAAACCTAAGAAAGAAACATACACAAAAGGTATACAATTACAAAGTTATGCAGTAGTGAAGGAGGTATTTAGATCATTGCTTTACTTAAGAAAAAGTCCATAAGTATCATCAAAAAAATGTAAAAGTATACATTGTACAGCAAACTGTTCCCTGTCAGTGTTTTCCTCTTCTATCTGATGTTTCTGGATTTATATTCCTGCTGCATTCCTGTGTACAGTGTGTAGAATTTTATCTATATTATCTTCAACCATTTTAGGCCAAGACCCCTTAGTTGAAAGAGAGACAGAGCAGGGACCCCCTTCTACATACTGTATATTGTACAAACATTTGTGTTAAACTGGGACAGATGGATGAAAATGGATGTATGGATATACAGTAATATACTGTTTTAAAGATTATGTTTTAATGTGAAACATACCCGCTGAAGGCAAAGTAAGTGTTTAAGGTAAACTGTATTTGTGGATGGCTACCATACCGGCTACCTTACTCAGTAAGCGTATCACCAACGTTGTGTGAAATGAATGTTTATTTTTTTGTACAAATAGGCCGATTCATCTTTGTTTATAATCTGTTGGATTAATTGTATTGTATATTATCAGACATATTTTAATTCAAAAACAAACTGTCATATAATGACATTTGCATATTTACATATGGTTGACGGTGAATCTGTGTGACCTTTTGCACATCCCTCAAATATTTTTTGCGCATCCCGCCCTAATCCATGCAACCTGTTAAGTTACATGCGTTATTTCTTTTCCATCAGTTATGCAGTATTGCACACGCTCACTAAATCGTACCTGCACTGCTGTCATATTTGTGTCCTATCTGTTTTCTCGGACTATTCCATTTGCACAAACGGATTGCAGATTCTGTACTACACTCAGTATTTATATTTGATCTGTGTAGACTCTTTGTTGTATGTTGTGTTTTTATAGTTTGCATATTTAACATGTAACTTCATGTTGTCTCGCATGTTTTATGCTTTTGTCTTGGCCAGGTCGTCGTTGCAAATGAAAAAATGAGAGAGAGAAACGTGAATGAGAAATGTTCTCAATCGGCTTACCTGGTTAAATAAAGGTTAAAATATATATACATATATATACTGTATACTGTGTATATATACACACACACACACACACAAACATATATATACACACACACATATATATATATACTGTATATATAAATGTATAAATATATTTATATAAACAGTAAATATACCGTATATTTTTTTAACCTTTCTTTTAGCCTGTCACTTTAAATACTAATTACTACATGCTACTTCATGCTTTTGCATGCATGACGTCATACATGAATTTTTTATTTGATATTTGTGTTTAAATGTTTTTTTTTTTGTAAGCACAGGACTAAATCAAATTATAATAAATAGCAAAAAATCGAATTCCCAGTAAGTGCTACTGATCTGGGCAATCTTTTCTGATTCTGATTCTGATTCTGCTATATACCTTTAGCCCTGCCGTGTCCTGGTATCAGCTGGCCTGTCCTGCCGTGGCGCCTGAAGAGGTACACGGCTGCGACCATCAGAAGGCACCACAGGATGGCACCGACGCTGCCGATCAACACCGGGTCCTGCAGCAGGGCTAGGACCCAGGACAGATCCCGCATCTGGCTGTCTGACCCGGGGGGACCGCCTTTTTGTAGGTCTGAGAAGCAAATAGAGAGCAGAGGAAATCAAATGTGAAGTTATGATAGCGTCTCTTCTGTAATGTGGGTGGATTACACACTGCATTTGAGGTGTGCACTAATTAAGAAATGAAACCCTGTAAAGCCCACAGTTATACACACATCATCTTGATCTATCCTTGAAAAATGTAACATTTACATAGTCAATTTGATCGTTTATACTCGCAATGCTATTGGATAGTAAATGTGTTTATGGGTCCGACCAAGTGGCCATGAATTCACTCGATCTGCAAACTTTGCAGGATGTGATTGATGACATCCACAATTGAGAGAGGGTTTTTGGAATGAGATGACACTGATGGAAGTGACGAAGCGCAAGATGAAGATACCGGTGATGTGGACAAAGACTGCCCAGCTGGTGATTATGTGGACATCGAGTCCCTCAGCATCCTCTAGTCTCGCATTGCCAGGGTCTAGCTAGTCCAAACAGCATCCCGGGATGGGAGAAAATTGTGCTCTGGTGTATTGGCATTTCTTTAAACCAATCACAATTGTCTTGGGCGGAGCTAAGCCCCAGTCACAATGACGAGGCATCTGCAAATTAGCCTAGGGAGGGAACAAGTGTACGTTCAAAAGTAGTTTTAGTCGTGCGACAGAAAACTCAGATTGGACAGATAGTCTAGCTAGCTGTCTGGATTTACCCTGCAGAGATCTGAGGAGCAGTTAACCATAGTCCTCAGAAATCCGCCAGAGGTTAGAACACCAACAAAAGGCCTCTGGCTGCCCACTGCCCCTGTGTAGGCCTATAGAGTGGGTTAAATGAAGAAGACAAATTTTGGTTCTCTCTCTCGAATGTTCAGAAATAAAAATCAGGCACCTTTAACCAAAGGCACCATGCCAGGGATGGCCATCGCTGGCTGACAGTTCTTATCAGATACAGATTTTTTCGGGTCCGGATATAAGCGATGATGCAAACACCGTTGGAGTACTTCCATATCTTTTGTCAGAACAGCAGACCTGAATCACTGCATCATTGCATGTTTGCACATGAACATTTTTTCATTTATAAATGACTATTAAACAAATATGACTGTTATTGTGATTCATGATATATACTGTTACAGGGCTAAGTAAGCAATCAACCCTGCAAAGGAACCTTTTGTTGCTTTGTATATTTGTGAGTAACAGATACAGAAATTTTGCTCCCAACTAGGGCCGACGTTGCAATATTACAACATTTCCATAACAAATTACAGCAATGTAAGAAAGATTTGAAAACCCCTGTGATATCTGTAACAGAGGCCGGCAACAATATCTGAAAGGTAAAAAAAAAATGTCATCGAATTTTGGACGCTAACTTGATGCCATCAGTGAAAAAGCTGAAGTTAAAGAGAGGATGGCTTCTACAAATGGATAACGATCCTAAACACACCTCAAAATTCACGGTGGATAACATCAAGAGGCGTAAACTGAAGGTTTTGCCATGGCCTTCACAATCTCCTGACGTCAACATAATTGAAAATCTATGGATAGACCTTAAAAGAGCAGTGCGTGACAGACAGCCCAAAAATCTCAAAGAACTAGAAGACTTTTGGAAGGAAGAATGGGCCCTTTTGCTCACCAATGACAAATCCATGAGGGTCACTCAGCACTCCTACTCCAGCGCCGTTGACAGCTGCTATGGTGATCCAGTACCGTTGCCCGGGACTCAGAGCAGATATATCAAGGTTGTGTTGGCCACCATCCACTGTCCAGTTTTGGTACTGCTGCTCCTCAGACTCCACACACCACACCTGGAGACACAGTTTCCAACAAGTACTACAGCTCTCACAGTACTCTGTGCACACAGGTACATGTATTGTAAGGGTTTATGTTTTCTAGATGTAGTTCTAAAAACATACTAGATGCAGGGTTATGTATGTTGTGTATTGCAAGCGTGGTAGCCCCCGGGCCTAAGTCTCTGGCTATTATTTTTTTTGTACTGTGTCTGTTTTTAAAGCGTAACTTTTTGATATTATGAACGTCCGTTACATTCAAGCCATTGCCAAAGGAGTTGCTACAAATCTAATTAAGACTATTAGCTCCACACAACTCTCTCTGGATTTCTCAGTATGGCTATGTTATAGCTATAACTATATCTGGCTACATACTTTGCCGCGCAGAAACTCAAGTGAAGATGATGACCTCTTCTGAAGAGTCCATCATGTTTTTTTAATCCTCCATGTCCTCCTTGGCTACTGGCAACTGCGTGGAGGAGGAGAAGGGGCGATCTGCGGTCACAGAAGGCTTGTATCATGTCTATGCACCGACAGATTTGTTGTCATTATTTAGAATTCCTCATGGGGGCATTATAGTTTTTTTTAATTACAGTTGAACTACAGTTGCAGTGGAGCTGCTTGGTTGGAAACTTAAACGTAGTCACATTTTCAAATCTCCAGTTAGTTTTTAGCACTGACTCACTGTAGTGCCCTATGGTATCTGTTTTTAGCCTTTTTTAATTTGTCTATTTTGCCATTCCTTCCATGATTCTGTTATCACAGAATCTGTTGGGCTCTACATTAATGCTGCCGTCAGTCTGGTCCTGGCCCGATAAGGGCAAAAAAAACCACTTGGCACCGGTTTTTACAAGTTTTCTGGTGGGAAACCCTGAGATGTGAGTGTCAGGATGTGTTCTCCAGTGGTTACCTGGTAACCCTGTATGATACCGTTGTGGGTCTCATGAGGAGGAGGCTCCCAGCTCAAATGGACGGTGTTATTCTGCTCCCGGCTCACTGTTATGGACACAGCCAGTGGAGAGGCACTGGGCACTGTATACAGAGGGTGGAGAGATTACGGTTATTTTGTAAACACGGCTGAATACTGCACATTCAAGTTCAATAAAACACATGGAAGGATAAAGAAAGCAAAAGAAAGGACACACATGTTCTTGAATCAACCCATTCCTCACCTGTCTCAGGGACTCTGAGGTGTCGAGTGTTGCTCTCCCTCCCATACAAGTTGCTGCCGTAGGGACGGACTTTGAACTCGTACTTGTAGCCTCTCTTTAAGGGGCCCACTGGGACCTGGAAGTTGGGCAGAGTCACCTTCTTTGCGGCCCAGTCTGAGCTGGCAGGGAGCAGAGCGCGATAGAGAACCTCGAAGCCATCCAGGTAATGAGGCTGGGCGGGCAGCGACTGGAGCTGCTCACAGAGGAAACAAAAACATGGATCGTCCACCTGAGATACTCAAGGCGTTGTGTGAAACTCTCTGATTCAGCTCGCCCATACCTTCCATTGTACTTGTGAGATATTCGACCCGGGGGCCATGATTGTGACATTTTCCAGAGCAACTCGCAGCGCTGACAGCTCTTTGTGGAGGTCTCTCTGTGTGGTGCTGATAGCCTCTGGAAAGTATATAGAGTATAATATATTGCTCACAAAAATATTGTAAACAGACAATGTGTGGCTATGCATCACTTCCATGCAGGTAGTGTGGAAGTAGCACCTCTTCGCTTACACTTACTGTAGTAAAACTGAATTAGTTTACAGTATACGGCATCCTTCTGCCACACAGCATTAATCATATTACTGGTATAGTCAGCTCCTACCTCAAAACTGTAATGTGAAAAAAGAAGCTCAGCCAGCATCGCGACAAAACTGTCAAGTGAAAAACAGCCTGTGATGCAAGACAACAGGCTCGTTGGAGGTGAACTGCGCCTCGCCTGTAAAGTGGACGAGAGCAGGCGGCAGCAGCAGCAGGGGGCGGGGACAAAAAGCTGCGGTAAAGTCGGACAGTTTCCAGCCGATTCCAGCCGCCTTCAGGCTGGACAGGAAGTGGCAGAATCACTGTGAGGATATTCCGAATTAATAAAATGTTATCAGACCCACATATCAGCTTGTACACAGTCTCCAGTTGTTTTAATTATGACAGAGTAGTTCTACCTGCGATCTGTTGCTGATTTTAATTAACAACAGACTGTAGATGATCTGTGATCTGAACGGATTTAGTCTCTCTGACTTCTAAACGTTACTATCAGCCACACGTGTTCTGTACAGAATATGACTTTAAATCAATATATAACAACAACATTAACAAACTATAACTATAACAAATAGCAGTTAAAATCCCTTCAATTCAAAAACAATAAAAAGTTTATATAAAAGGTCATCACGTAGAGTTGATTGTGAACCAATCAGCTGTTAAATGAGAGACTGGGCGTTTCCCAGCATGCCCTGGGTACGCCTGGGTCTTGGTAGTCGGTGATAAGCAACTGTGCTGCCTGCGTCTCAGAACTGCAGCCGCCTTGCTCTCGTGAGATTATTGTTGCCTACGTGTGCATGACGTCAGAGCGAGTCTGGATGAAGTCAGACAAAAATCTACCCAGCATGCAACGGGCGGTGATCGATTCTGCACAGACCTGGCTCATCTCGAACAAACTTACTTTGTTCAGACACGATCTTACCCTCAACTAGCAGCTGTGCGCTGGCGGTGACCACGCCTACATCGTTGACAGCAGAGCAGGTGTACTTCCCAGCATCCTGGGCTGTCACATAGTGGATCTGGAGAGTCTGGTCTGGGTTTACGAGATACCTAGACACACATTCAGAGCAGTTAGTTTTCACATGTGATCTCGTAAAGGTAATTTAGCAGATATTGACTTGGTTCCAAGCTCCGAGGAAACTTAATGACAGGCTAAAGTAAAATACCCTTAATGTATGGAAATATGTAATTGGACGTGTTTGAGCCGTTAGTTAGAAGCTAAGGCTCAATTTTCCAGTTCAATAGGTGCAGGCTACCTGTCAAACCAGAAAAATCTGAAGAAAAAATCTCTTTTTTTCAGTGCTGCCCCCTTTTTGTTGATGACTGAGATTTCTTTTGTTGATTGGTCACTTTTTTAAATACTTTTTTCATGCTGAATGATTTGTTTCTAAGAAACCTCTCTGGTAAACACAAGATCTAAAGTGCTGCTTTGGCATGATTCTTTGTAAAGAAACTCAGAACTGTTGATAAATCAACTATTCAAGTAGTTGATAAATTCATATAGTAATTAAGTTGACAAGAATCCCTTTAGTCGACTACAGCCTTATGTATTTAATTTAATTTGAATTTCTATAGGAATAAGAAATAGGAATAGTAAGTTAGCACTGTCTTTGTTTTCTGTTCATAAATCAATCTTGATCAGGTGTTACCTGCCGTTGGGCAGCGGCCCCTGCTCACTGCTCCAGACCACAGCAGGGGGGGGGTCACCTTTAGCTTGGCAGTAGAACTGGGCAGACTCCCCCACTCTCACAGACACGTTTTCCGGCTTCAGCACCAACACAGGCTTGGCTGCAGCACAAGAGAAGGGAAACTCAGTACTGACTGGACTGTACGGTGTACTGTTCAGTACAAGGTCCTGTATGGTACGATGTACTGTACTGGACTGTATGTTACGGTGTACTGCATTATACAGTACTGTATACTGTTAAGTACACTGTCCTGTACGGTACAGTACAATGTGACGTACTGTACTGGACTGGATTGTATGGTATGTTGTACTATACGGTATACTGTTCAGTACAATGTCCTGTATGGTACGATGTACTGTACTGTACTGGACTGTATGGTAAGGTGTACTGCACTATACAGTACCGCATACTGTTCAGTATACTGTCCCATACAGTACAGTACAATGTGGTGTACTATACTGGACTGGACTGTATGTTACTGGACTGTATGTTACGGTGTACTGCATTATACAGTACAGTACAATGTGGTGTACTATACTGGACTGGACTGTATGTTACTGGACTGTATGTTACGGTGTACTGCATTATACAGTACAGTACAATGTGGTGTACTATACTGGACTGGACTGTATGTTACTGGACTGTATGTTACGGTGTACTGCATTATACAGTACAGTACAATGTGGTGTACTATACTGGACTGGACTGTATGTTACTGGACTGTATGTTACGGTGTACTGCATTATACAGTACAGTACAATGTGGTGTACTATACTGGACTGGACTGTATGTTACTGGACTGTATGTTACGGTGTACTGCATTATACAGTACCATATACTGTTCAGTACACTGTCCTGTACGATACAGTACAATGTGATGTACTGTACTGGACTGTATGGTAAGGTGTACTGTACGAATGTATGTTTGGTACAATGTACTGCACTGTACAGTACCGTACAGTACAGTACATTGTATGTACTGTATGTGTACTGTACTAGGATGTACTGCACCGTACAGTACAGTACATTACTGTACTGTACAGTACTGTACTGCACTGTACGGTGCTGTACTGGTGTGCGATGCGGTGTATTGCACTGTGCGGTACAGTACAGTACCATAATGTATGGTACTGTACTGTACCGCACAGTGCATAATGTATGGTACTGTACTGTACCTGTGTGTACTTTTCTTTGCATTAAAAACATGGGGCTGAATTCCAAACTGCTAAAGCAGTGAATGCTGTCTCACCCAGCACAGACAGCCGAGCCGCCCTGCTCTGCCTCACCCCCGCAGTGTTGCTGGCCTCACACACATACGCTCCCGAGTGTTTCCTCTCAGCAGGAGCGATGATAAGCTTCCCACTCAGCACCTGCAACACCAGTCCGGTGCAGACGGGACGGAGAAGACACGCGGGACGTCACAGACAGTAGATGACAGACATACACTCCTAATGTGATGTGTAGAGTAGGTCCTGTATATGTTCCTTTGCTTGGTGACACAGCAGTGGACTTTCACTCCTGTCCCATCCCACTCCAGAAAAAGACTCCTCCTCCATCCTGCTATTGTGTTTTTTTGCAGTAGAACTTCATATTTTTTAGATACCTTTTGTCATTATGATTCATTTTGCTGTCCTGGAATTGACTCCAATCCTACTGGAATCTCACAGAAATTCCGGGACCCACAGTATTCCCGAAGAAATGCCTCTAGTCAAAAAAAAAAGTTTCTTCTCTGACACTGAAAATATAAAAAGTTGTGGTGGATTTTAAAGAATCTCTCTCTAATTCGCCCCACAAAGCGAGGGTGTCAAACTAAAGAAAAATCCCTGTTTGAATAAGAGCTGATAATTTTGTTGTGTTTACAATCGTCCTATGACTATTAATCAGTGTCAAACCATATGACTATTTCTATGAACATTAGGTCAGTTGTTGAAATGACTATAGTCATTTATCATTAATTAGGCACAGAATGCACAGAGTAAGCATTGGAGATCAAAATGGTCAGCATTCTATGCTGTTGCATCATATTACTCTCAAATACAACTTTACACATTGTGTAAATCCCTGCATGGGATTACATAACACATAACCTGTCACACATGACATGTAATGTAGTGTAACAAATATATTAGATACATAATAGGCATGTGGTGTGGTTATAAACATATTCAGATGAATAGACGTAGGCTATATGGGGAACAATGGAATTTCCTCATAATTTAGAGGTGAGGATATCATAGTAGATTGTTGTATG
>NC_045745.1:2353436-2354555 GCF_008692095.1 Etheostoma spectabile | reverse complement strand
GGGGGGTAGCTTCATGCCAAAGGTTTTTCCCTTGTTGCTCTACAAGGCAGGATATCAGGTGTGATGTCAATAAAATGTTGTGGCAAGACAGAGATGAGTTATTGGATGACCCTTGAGGTTGATACATTTGCAGCATGTTTTCTTTATTATTGCACATCTTGTACTGTATTTCCTGATAATTTTGCTGTTTTGCTGCTCTTTTTTTTCTGTGCAAGCTTCTTTTGTTGGCCGGTGTGTACATACATTGAGCAAGTATAGTGTGTGCCATGGCTGACATCAATGCTATTCAGCTGCCTCAATATACAGTGAGGAAAATACGTATTTGAACACTCTGCTATTTTGCAAGTTCTCCCACTTAGAAAATATGGAGGGGTCTGAAATTGTCATCGTAGGTGCATGTCCACTGTGAGAGACATAGTCTAAAAAAAAAATCCAGAAATCACAATGCATGATTATTAACTATTTATTTGTATGGTACAGCTGCAAATAAGTATATGAACACCTGTCTATCAGCTATATCATTTTTCTAAGTGGGAGAACTTGCAAAACAGCAGGGTGTTCAACTACTTATTTTCCTCACTGTACAATGTTAGCAGCTGGACACTATGACAGAGTGGGTGACTATCACCCTTTTAGAGCTCCACTTTCAACTCAGCTTCCCATTTTATTTGTGTCCCGAAGGGCGATTAGGTGTGCAGCAGGTATAAACACATACACGACACATACATACAAGTACTACACACAGTCAACTGGAATCGTAACAGTACAAGGACAAATAAATACTAGTACAAGGTGTATGGATAGCAGCGTCAAAGTAACCTACATAGGGTAGGAAAAAGGGCATATCAGCCTATAAAGTTTATAATGCTTAACCCTTGTGTTGTCCTCCCGGGTCAAAACCCGACAAAATTTGACATTTTGTCCCTTTTTCCGACTTTTTTTTTCACTAACACCACCTTACTACTACTAGATGTACACTACTTTTTGGAATGCATGGTGAATAATCCTCATTTAAATAGAATTATACCTAATATTTGAGTTAAAAATGCTGAAATTGGGAATTCTTTTAACTAATAGTTAAGATCAGAGGAATGAAAGTGATCAATTGTATTTGCAAAG
>NC_045745.1:2345911-2353426 GCF_008692095.1 Etheostoma spectabile | reverse complement strand
AGGGGTCAAATTTGACCCGAGGACAACAGGAGGATTAAGAGTTTTGACAATTGTAAGTGTGTTTCGGTAAATGTGCCAAAGAGATTGAGAAAAACTGTAACTGCTGTCAAATACATATTGAGGCAGAGGGCTTACGGTGTAGTGATGATCGACGTAGCTGATGGGCAAGCCGTCCCTCTTCCAGACCACATTAGGTTCAGGGCGTCCCACTGGGGGGACGCAGCTTAAGACAGCCACCTCCCCCTCTGCCACCTCCACATCACCGGGCTGCACACGGAACTCCTCCCGCAACACTACGGCAACAGGGTTAGGGTTAGGGTTAGGGTTAGGCCGCACACACTAAACATGAAAGAACTGAACGTTAAAGGAATTCAGAGGAGCTAAGACCAAAAAGAGTGGGAGTGTCACAAATGGCCCATTTGTGTCACATCTTGTTGTGTGATTTAACCCCCCCAATGTAGCACAAGTAGACTTTATATTTTTGCTAATACCGTTTTCTGCCAGATCATTTACATATTTCAATGTTTCAATCCGACCGCACTTGAAGGCAGCTTCATTTCACAGGAGAGAGAGGAAAAAAAGAGACAAGCGAGACATAGTGAGCAACATCGACACCCCCCCACCCCCTACCCCCAACCACTCAGGGCGCTGTTCCAGCACTGGCAACCCCCCTCACGCTGACATCTCTCCATTTGTGCATGAATAGGTCTGTGTGTGTATTTCAGGCCTGTGTGTAGTGATTACCAACAAAACAGAGTGTAAATTGTAATTTCCCCTCTGGGGATCAGTAAACAGTATCAATTAATATCAAAAATCATTTCAACGTGCAAAAGGAGGAGTTGTCACTTCAATATTCTCTTCTAATTTTGGGTTTTTGATAAGTTCATACCCCAAAAACACAATGCTTATAGTAGAGTTAAACTGGTTTAGAGCATTGGGTATTATTAGTGCGCATCGCCAACGTGCATGCAGCCTGTTGTAGTTGCTCCGTCTTCAGTCTTCTTACTTTAACTTAATTGTCTTTTTGTTTTTTTCAACCGTCTTTTTTTTGTTCTTACGTGTGTGACTTCCAGACACTAAGTCACAACTTACTACACTCTCCCAAATTATGCGAGTTGGAGAATTTGGAAAGCCATGGCACCGTCGCGAAGCAACTTAATGCCCGCTTTGTTTACACTCGGGACCACTGATTGCGCTGAAGCCGAACAAGGCGCCGTCTGGGCGCCCCGGCCCACAGACACCCCACGGAAATCTGGAGGAGGACACATCGAGGATGCAGAGGTGGAATGAAACGGCGAGGGAAGGGAGGGGTCCAGGACACGAAGGTTAGGAGAGGAGTTTTAAGCCGTGTCCCCCTCTCTCATCATGGGCAATGTGAGGTCACTGGCTAGTAAGATGGACGAGCTAACGCGTTAGGCCGGAGTCGGGGAGTACAGGGAGTGTAGTCTAATGTGCTTCACGGAGACTGGCTACACTCGGACATTCCCGACCACAACGTCTCCATCAACGGCTTTCAGACTGTGGGGCGACAGGGACTGCACCGAGAGCGGTAAGCGTAAAGGCGGGGGGCTTGCGTTCTAGTTAACAACGATGTGTGTAATCCCGGTCACATTACGGTTAAACAGCGTATCTGTAGCCGGACATTGAACTGCTGCTGTGGGACCCGGCCATATTATCTGCCACGTGAAATTCACATGCCATCGCCGTTGCTGTTTACATTCCGCCCTCTGCCAACACGACGTCGGCGTGTAACGTCACCCACACCGCCATGCCCAACTCCCGACTCAACACCGAGTGCCCTCATTGTGATTCGGGTGACTTCAACCATGTCACCATGACCTCCACACTAACTAACTCACCCAGTACGTGAGCTGCCATACCAGAGAGGAGAGGACCTGGACCTGCTGTATGCTAATGTCAGGGACGCATACAGCTCTTCCCCCCTCCCCCCATGGGCAGATCGACCACAACCTGGTTCACATCAAACCCTGCTAGTGGCCTCTGGTGAAAAGGCAACCTCTGACCTCAAGGACAGTGAGGAGATGGTCGGAGGAGGCCTATGAGACACTTCAGGGATGTTTTGAGGTGACAGACTGGGATGCACTCTGTGAGCCATGAGAGGACATAGAGGGCTGACTGGTGATCTCAGATACATAAACTTCTGTGTGGACTGCACTGTCCAGCAAGGACTGTTCAGTGTTACCCAAACAACAAACCGTGGGTAACAAAGGACATCAAGAACTCCTGAATGCTAAGAGGAGGGCTTTCAGAGCGGGAATAGGAGGAGGGTGAGGGCCATTCAGGGGACCTGAAGGTGAAGATCAGGGAGGCTAAGGAGAAGTACAGGAGGGAAGCTGGAGCGTAAACTCCAGCAGAACAACATGAGGGAGGTCGAGCGGAATGAGGACCATCACTGGCTTCAGACCAGCTGGCAGCAGAGGAGTTGAAGGCAGCTGGACAGGGCACACGAACTCAATCTGTTCTTTAACAGATTTGATGCTCCTGCCTGCCCATCCCCCCATTAACCAAACTGCTGTCTCACCTCCAAACCCACTACTTCCCCCTCCCCCCCTCACTGTCCTTGTCCTCCTTCCAGGAGAGCCCTACCTCCCCCTCTCTAGCCCTCCGGTTAACACCTCTCTCCAGCCTGACTCCCCCTCCCCCTACCCCTGTGATCTGTGTGCCTCACTGCTGACCAGGTGAAGAGACAGTGACCAGACTCCACTCATTAAGGCTGCAGGCCTGATGGTATCCATCCTGGGGTGCTCAAAGCTGTGCCTCTCAGCTATGTGGAGTCTTTCACCATGTCTTCAAATGAGCCTTAGTCTCCAAGGGTCCCCATGCTGTGGAAGACATCTTGCCTCGTTCCTGTGCCAAAGACGCACGTCCCAGTGACGCCAAGGATACAGACCCGTGGCAGCACCTCCCACATTATGAAGACCCTGGAGAGACTGGTTCTGGAACAGCTGCGGCCCATGGTGGACACTCTCCTGGACCCCTCCAGTTCGCCTATCAGCCCCGGTTGGGAGTTGAGGACGCCATCATCTTTGCTCAACCGCATCTACGCCCACCTGGACAGGCCGGCAAGCACGGTGAGGGTCAGTTTTTTTGACTTCTCCAGTGCTTTCAACACCATCCGGCCGGCCCTGCTGGGTGAGAAGCTGACAGCGATGAGGTGGATCCCCCTCGTGTCCTGGATTGTTGACTACCTGACTGGCAGACCACAGTATGTGGCCTAACAACTGTGTATCAGACAGAGTGGTCAGCAACACGGGGCCCCGCAGGGACTGTCTCTCTCCTCTCTTCACCATCTACACCACAGACTTCAACTACCACACAGAGTCTCCTGCCATTTCAGAAGTTTTCTGATGACTCTGCTGTGGTTGGATGTTCAGCGAGGGGGACGAGGCTGAGTACAGAGCTGTGGTGGGGGACTTGTACATGGAGTGAGCAGAACCATCTACAGCTCAATGTGACAAAGACCAAGAGCTGGTGGTGGATCTAAGGAGAGCCAAGGCAGCAGTAAGCCCTGTTTCCATCCAGGGGGTCAGTGTGGACATCGTGGGAGGACTACAATACCTGGGAGTGCACTTGGACAATAAACTGGACTGGGCCAAGAACACTCAAGCCCTCTACAGGAAGGGCCCAAGCCGTCTCTATTTTCTGAGGAGGCTGAGGTCCTTCAAAATCTGCAGGACAATGCTGAAGATGTTTATGAGTCTGTGGTGGCCAGTGATACCTCTTTGCTGTTGCATGCTGGGGCAGCGGCTGAGGGTAGCGGACGCCAACAGACTCAACAACTGATTCGCAAGGCCAGTGAGTGACGTCGTGGGGGTGGATCTGGACTCTCTGTGGGGGTGTCAGATAGGAGGATGCTGTCAAACTACATGCATCTTGGACAATGTCTCGCACCCACTCATGGCTTGTGTCAATCACAGGAGCACTTTCAGTGACAGACTCATTCTCCAAAATGCACTACAGAGCGCCACAGGAAGTCATTCCTGCCTGTGGCCATCAAACTTTAACTCCTCCCTCTAAGGGTCTGACACACACACCAAAACACACACACACAAACACACACACACACCCACACACACACACACACACACACACCCACACTTAGAGAGGTTGAAACTGGACAAATTATCTGTATTATCTGTTTGTGCAATAACACTGGCCTGACATGGTGTCAATTAAATACCACAATTATTATTATTATTATTATTTAACTTTTCACCATTCCAAATCCTTAATTATGTTAATTTGTAAATAATGTATAATAAATCCTTTATGTATACCGTACGTATCCAATCCTTATATTTCTTTATTTCTGTATTTCTACACATTTATAATATGTGCACTACAACACAGAGTTTCCCTTCGGGGATCAATAAAGTATTTCTGATTCTGATTCTGATTCTGGGGTGAGGTCATGGTGGACTGTTGCTGAGGTTACTGTTGTCTCTTGATTCAACATACTATGCTTTCCAACACTCTAATCCCATAGAAATCATTTAAAAACACTAACACCTGCAAGCATCCTAAAAGAAAGTGTGTGCCTGGCTCTGCCTGGCCCAGCCTGGCCCTGATTGGCCCAGCCTGGCCCTGTTTTTTAATGTACCATCACTATCACTAAACTCTCACAAAGCGCCTAATTTGTGCTGTTGCAATGCATACTTTACATTTCTCTGACAGTACTCCAGTAGACATGCATGCAGCAGGCTCACATGTCCCATCCCTAAGAAAACATCACTGTGATTAAGTGGCTTCACTCATTACCAGCTACAAGGGAAGGCCGTCAAGCAGCCTTTCAAGTCTGTTAGGATGATGAACACATCTGAGTGACTAGGGTTTTTGGTTTCTACAGCCATCACTAACTCCACCAACAGTGCATTCAATTTAAAAAATTTGACTATATAAATGCTGAGTTTCCCCTACCTTTATAAAGGTGTAGGCGCAGCACCCGAGCCATTTTGGGCACCACCTTAGCCAAATCAATGTAAAATCAATGTGAGCATCACAGCTAGCTTGACTTTTGTCAGATCTAACGACTGTAGTTGGTCCACAGTTGGCCACAGTTTTGAGAGATGTATTATCTGCTCTAGCCTTCCCAAGGCTTCCACATACCTCGGGAAATCACTGAAATGCTTCGATGGGGGCGATGCTTCCTTTCTAAGTATTAGATAGATGGTAAGAGATGTTTTAAGACGCTTTTTGCTGTTTCTGTCCGTGTCATGCGGTAGTCAAAGCTCTTAACCAGGGCTAGTTTTAACTTGCCTACATTGCCGTGTTGTCCATCGCAGTTTTCCGTGTCCTGGAAAGACTCCGAGACAAGCAGCCGCTGCATATCGACTGCCTCACTGGGATCAAGATAAGTAAACAGTGAGGCTCCGAGGTCAATTAGCACCACTGTTTGACCCCCTCCTGTCCGGCAAACATTGACATCCGACCCCTGTACCCATTCTGCCTCTGTCACCAAAACATCTTCATTAACCCTCTGCATGTGTGTGTGTGTGTGTGTGTGTGTGTTGGCCATGCCTCTAAAAGAGATTAGGGATCCAACTATTTCTTTGTTTGAGGAAATAGATGCAGGTGATATGGCGTGCAATAACACAGACTATATCAGTCCCGCTCATGTAGTCATGGTAATCAAATGGTTGGCTTTAGAAAAGGTTGAACATTAATTAACAGAATTACATTTAAATACATTTATTTTTATGTCTTTCTTCAGTACATATGATTAACTCCAGGCGTAGAGACACACCTGGCATTTAGAGGATCTTAACACAGTCCATCAGAAAGCAAATCAATGGATTCTGGGAGGTCCTTAGTTAACACCAGTTTGGGCCATCTGTGGTGATATAAGATGGTATCCTCCAAACGTCACATACACATTATAAATATGATCAACTGGACTTTGGGACAAACTGGTGAATATGCCTCAACAACAGCTCATACATAGGGCGCACACTCAAACAGGTGACAGCATCTCTGTCTGTAGGGAGTTGGGTTGGGAGCCGGAGGGTTGCTGGTACAAGTCCCAATATGCAGCAAAGTACGTCGCTGGACTGGTGCCAGTTCACCTCCTGGGTACTGCCAAGTCCTCTTGAGCAAGGCACCAAACCCCCCAAACAGCTCAGGTTTCCTGTCCAGCAGTTACAGCCCATGTATTCTGACATCTCCATTAGTGCACGTAAAGGACCTGAGCATGTGTGTGTGTGTTTGTGTATTTTCAGGCATGTGTGTAAATTATAATTTTCCCATTGGGGATCAATAAAGAGTATAAAAGATATAAAATGAGTACCTAGGTGCTCCCGAGGGAAATCTTTATTTTGCATGATTGTGTGGTGTAATAGTCATGGCACTGTTTGTAAGGAAAGCTGGTGTGTTGATGTCTAATAAATTATAAACAAATTGTCTCATGGCAATTATTATATTATATTATATTATTATTATAACTTTAACAATAAAAAAATGACAGTTCTCAGAGAAGACTAAGACAGAGTTCAACGGTCTGGCAAAATGCCAGAAAATGGTCTACACTAGCCTCATTAATTTTGAATGGGTGTGTTTAAGCTCTGGCCTAAACACCCCAAGCTCTGTGGAGGAAAGAGGGGGGGGGGGGTTTAAGAACAAAACAGGACGTCACACAAATAGGCCTTTTTACTGACACTCCCCACCGCCGCACCACCCAGAAAATCCCTGGATCGCTGTTTTTTGGTGTAAATGCCCCGTAATGGTGAATTACCTGCGATGTACAGCGATGCATTGCGGCTGCTGGCCTCTCCTGCACTGCTCCGGGCCACGCAGGTGTAGACGCCCTCGTGCGACTGGCCTCGCCTGCCCTCTCCCACGCTCAGGAAGAAGAGGCTCCCCTCCGACAAGACCAAGGGCTGCAACCGTTCGTCTGCTGTCACCGCCTGGCCGTTCCGCAGCCACTCGATGCTTGGCTCGGGGCTGCCCTCCGCCCGGCAGGAGAGCGTGGCGGGGTGTCCGACTTTCACCACCACGTCAGCGGGCTGGTGGACAATGCGGGGCGGCGTCTCCTGCGCATGGACTCTGGAACCTGAGGACGACACAGAGATGTGTAGAGATCATATAGAGCATTTAATGTGTATACTCAACAGTAGAGTGGCGACAAACTGCATGTTGTACTTCTGTTTAGAAACACTGCAAAACCAACTGAAATACAGTAAAGGATTATAATTATTAGGGGTGGGTTAAAAAATTGATAAAGCATAGTGTCGCATCATTTGAGGGTGGCAGTAGCTCAGTCCGTAGCAGAAGGTTGCTGGTTCAAGTCCACATACAGACCAAAGTATGGTGATGGATTGGTAGCTTTAGAGGTGCCAGTTCACTCCCTGGGTACTGCCAAGGTGCTCTTGAGCAAGGTACCAAACCCCCATCTGCACGGGTGCCTTTTCATGGGCAGTTCCCTCACTCTGACATCTCTCAATTAGTGCATGTATAGGTACTGAGGCCTGAGTGTAATAACAACAGAGTGTAAATTGTAAT
>NC_045745.1:2325532-2345901 GCF_008692095.1 Etheostoma spectabile | reverse complement strand
GGGACTAATAAAGGATACATTATTATTATTTTCAGTGGCAATACTATATCAATACACAGGCACCAAGTATGGATCTATTATTATACATGAGTTGGTCAGTTTGTCTGCTTGACAATCCCATTTTGCATTTTGTCATAACCACAAATCAAAATGTTGTCAGGAGAAGCACGCAGACAGTGTGGACTTCCATTAGTTGTTTAGGTTTAATTACTAATGTTAACTAGCATGTTAGTTAACAATAATTAGCCTGTGTCTATGTTATCTCCTAACATATACTGTATACCCATGCTCTCTATCTCTACTGACTTGGAATGATTGAGATTTCTCTTGGCACAGCTACCAGAAGACTTTCAGACCGGTTGTTCACGTCACATCTACATCGTCAAACTCAGTTGGAGGCTGCACAGTAGTTAACGCTCAGCATCAACGGAAAAGAGCTTCTAATATACTTCACTGGCCTCCGTCTAGAACAACTGGATCTGTTGGTCCACTTCTTTAACTGTCTATGAGAAAAGTACCGTAGGCAGCAGCTGCCGCTGACACAGTGATGCGCAGAGTTTTCAATGGCTAGTCAGTGAAGCTACAGTAGTCAGGGTTTTTTGTTCACCTCAAATACAAACTAAATCACCTGATTAATGCAACATTATCACAACGTCTCCCGGCCATTTCCCCCGCAGAAAGCTGCTACCAGCCAGGTTAAAGCTACTATAGTTAGACTAAAGAAACAAGCAGAAAGCAGCTACCAGCCAGGCTAAAGCTAATATAGTTAGACTAAAGAAACAAGCAGAAAGCAGCTACCAGCCAGGCTAAAGCTAATATAGTTAGTTGAAAGAAACAAGCAGAAAGCTGCTACCAGCCAGGATAGAGCTAATATAGTTAGCCTAAAGAAACAAGCAGAAAGCTGCTACCAGCCAGGTTAAAGCTACTATAGTTAGACTAAAGAAACAAGCAGAAAGCAGCTACCAGCCAGGCTAAAGCTAATATAGTTAGTTGAAAGAAACAAGCAGAAAGCTGCTACCAGCCAGGATAGAGCTAATATAGTTAGCCTAAAGAAACAAGCAGAAAGCTGCTACCAGCCAAGCTAAAGCTAATATAGTTAGCCTAAAGAAACAAGCAGAAAGCTGCTACCAGCCAGGCTAAAGCTAATATAGCTAGCCGAAAGAAACAAGCAGAAAGCTGCTACCAGCCAGGATAAAGCTAATATAAACAAGCAGAAAGCTGCTACCAGCCAAGCTAAAGCTAATATAAACAAGCAGAAAGCTGCACTACAGGCCAGGCTAAAGCTAATATACTTAGCCTAAAGAAACAAGCAGAAAGCTGCTACCAACCAGGCTAAAGCTAATATAAACAAGCAGAGAGCTGCGCTACAGGCCAGGCTAAAGCTAACATACTTAGCCTAAAGAAACAAGCAGAAAGCTGCTACCAGCCAAGCTAAAGCTAATAAAGTTAGCCTTAAAAAACAAGCAGAAAGCTGCTACCAGAAAACCCTATTTTAGAGAAAAGGAGTATTGCAAAACGACTTAATGCATGAATCACAAACTTAATGCATGACCAACATTTCTTTATTTATGTTGAAATATTGATTTTGCCTTTTGGCTTAAATGTATAATGTATAATGCAAATCACACACAATCTTTAAGCACATATTACATTTGAAATTCCAACACCAGCCAGGCTAAAGCTAATATAGTTAGCCTAACGTAACTGGAAACATAACACTCATCTACTACAGAAGTCTGTGTCTGATCTAACGTCATTTCCACTGATTTAATTGTTCTTGGATACACAGAGTTTGTTGCTAGTGACATGCAGGTCTGATCAGTTTATCCAGCTAACGAGCTGGGCCTGCTAGTCGACCACAACCTGGCATTTAGAGGAAGCAACAAGCAGTCACTGTCATACAATTTAGCCTGGATTGATTATCATATGAATACAATGGTGTTATGCTAGTCCACCAGCGTATTTCTAATTTCCCTCTCCAAAATCACTTCAGAACAGTAGTCACAGCGCTTACTTGCTTTGGTGTTTGTAAAGCATTAAAGTTTAACAAAGAATGGTTTAAATTAGAAAAGATCCCTTTTTCATTTTTATCTGTAGATGCCCTCCCCTACAAAATCACCACAGTAGTCGAGAATGATTTATTTTTTCCAAATAGAGCTATTTATGTCATCTTTTAAACTTTTTTCATATTGCAATATATATATATATATATATATATCGCAGGGAAAAAAATATCGCAATGTCAGTTTTTTCCCAATATTGTGCAGGCCTACCTCTCAGTTCACTTAACTAACACCCACAACAAATCTATTTAAGCCGTCCTACCAACAAACAATGTGTGTTTGCAGGCAGCAGTGGAATGCCATTGTCTGAACTTCCCGTGGAGTTGGATGATCACATTGACGGAAACGGGGAGACTGTGATCAGCTTCCTGTCAGGAGAGGAAGCTACAGAGTCTCGGGAACATCGGGCCTAACAAAAGCAGACTGGAAGTCCCCCGTCAACAGCATTTCCGCAGAAGAACAAAAGACACTCTTTAAAATGAAGTTCCATTTACTTCACTTTATCAATAAAGCCACTGAGGTTACAGAGGCACTGAGACATATTTATAAAATCTTGCTTGTGAGCTGCAAACACTTGAAAAGTTGCATTATTTCCCACAAGATATTAATATAATCCTAATGTGAATCTAGGCATAGAGAATCAACAAAAGGGTTGTATTAGATCTTTTCATTAATTCACATGACAGCTAATAATAGCCTGTCTAACCCCACTATTAGCGCTGTGAGAATTCC
The DNA here is from genome assembly GCF_008692095.1 of Etheostoma spectabile. NCBI lineage: Eukaryota > Metazoa > Chordata > Actinopteri > Perciformes > Percidae > Etheostoma > Etheostoma spectabile. The sequence continues at coordinate 2,343,106 of NC_045745.1, read as the reverse complement.
AAAAGTTGCTGTACAATTAATTGTCTCAGAGATAATTGCAGTTAATATAATTGGGTTTTTTTTCAGTCAAAATCAAAAAAAAAAAAAATTGTATTTATTACTTTTCCAAACAAATTAAAGTGTTGAATAAATCCCAGGATACCAGGGATGTTACGATACGGTTCGGTTTGTTGCAGCCATCCACTATCATTACAGCCCCGGCCCGGGGACACATCCACAGTCAGCTACAGCCAACTAGCAACCATCCACTATCATTACAGCCCCGGCCCGGGGACACATCCCAGTCAGTACAGTCAGCTAGAAACATCCACTACATACAGCCCCGGCCTTGGTAGACATCACAGTCACCCCCCAGCCAGCTAGCAACCATCCACTATCATTACAGCCCCGGCCCGGGGAACATCCACAGCAGCTACAGCCAGCTAGCAACCAGCCCATATCATTACAGACCGGCCTGGGTAGACATCCAAGTCAGCTACAGCCAGCTAGCAACCATCCACTATCATTACAGCCCCGGCCTGGGTACACATCCACAGTCAACCCCCAGCAACTAGCAACCATACACTATCATTACAGCCCCAAGCCGTGGTAGAAATCCACAGTCACCCCCCAGCCAGCTAGCAGCCATCCACTATCATTACAGCCCCGGCCTGGGTACACATCCACAGTCAGCACCAAGCCAGCTAGCAACCATCCCGGTCAGCACTTAACTCCGGTGCTAAGAACGCTAACGGCAGTTTACTGACCCGTCGGGAACCAGACCCAGGCACTCGATTCAGAACAGCGGCCATTCATAACGTTACGCCTGCGTTAGCGTTACCGGTGTCCCTCCCTTCACTTTTAGCCGTCTTTACAGTTTGCTGAATTTACCAAACAAAACAGGAATAAGGCACCAAAAGGACTACTAGTAATTTAAAGATGTGGTAGCACTGGATCTGGACGAGAAGGACAACTCTGGAGTTGAAGGGGTGTGTCACGATTCTGCCTTCTCAATCCGCGACACAGAGGACATTCAGAAACCGTATCGCACTCAAAACAACACGGATATTTTTTCCAAGTTTGTACTGTATGTGTGTGGAAGCACCAGAGACACAAAATAACACCCCAGATCCCAGAAAAAAAGATTTTTTTTTTTTTTATAATTTGGGCACTTTAAACAAACAGCTTCACCAAAAAATGTCACACAACGTTCAACTTGTCAGTTCTGTAATTTATATAATATCTGGAAACTATAAAACTAGAGATGGTCCAATACCAGTTTTTTGCTTCCCGATACCAATTCTGATACCTGAACTTGCGTATCGGCCGATACTAGCGTGTCATATATCTTGTTATGTTTCAACAGCTGTATACTACTATCCCTGTATGGATGTGATATGATTTCTGTCTTTGTTGTCGGTCTGGCTCAGGTTGCTGTAGAACTTTCTTTCATTATGTCATTTATAACGGAAAAAGAACATAAATAAACTACTTTAACGTTGATTTTCTTTAGGGCTTTATTACGTGGTATCGGTGCATAAACTCCAGTACTTCCCAATACCGATACCAGCATTTTAGGCAGTATCGGAGGCAATACAAGCACTGGTATGAGTATTGGAACGTCTCTAATTAAAACAGTATAAGTATAAAATAGAATATAAATTGGAAACAGTCTATAGATGTAGTCATTTCGGTTTTGGTTTCCCTATGAAGAATTTCTTGTAAAATTCATTCCGTTTTATTTCATGTTTCATTACCCACTTAGTCATAATATTGACATTAGGGATGATTATTTATCACAAATCTAATTGTGTAAATATATCGCGAAAGCACCGATAATATACAACAGAACAAACAGGTACAGTACTGTGGGTAAAGACCCATCAGGACCTTCCAGGAGACCCAGCGAGTATTAGGCTTTACAACCAAACCTAGCCTATACTGTATGTATAATTATGTAATATCACCACAATCTGTGAAGACTCTTTACAGAAGTACAGTCAACAAGAAATATGTCTTTAATTCAAGGATCTGAAACACATTCTACGAATGCCAGACTTTTACAATAAGAGGATAGCACAAACAATAGCATGGTATGAGTATTAAATGTATGTATATTACATTTGCATGAATTAAATGGATGCCAAAATGACAGCACATGCATCGTATGAAGCTACTGTATATATGTTTGCACTACAAATGGTTTTGGTTTGCGGCTATATGAAAACAAAGCTGCTCCTTAGACTCGCAAGAATGTTAAGAACTCAATTCAATGGCATTTTTTTTTTCAGAATTTCACTGAACGTGGCCTGAAAAAAAGCAATTCGTCGCCATTTTCTGGTGTTGTTGAATTAAAAAGACACAAATTACACCCTTTTGCATATTGTCAATACATAAGCAATGCCACACATTGCTTCTCCTTTTATCGAATGGAAATGTAGATGAGTCGTTGTCTGATGCATGGCGTTGACATTCCCTGATGGATAAAAAAGACCTATCCTTTCTTTCATTTCAGTTATGCATATTCTATTTGTGAATGCCCCAGGAGTGGTGGAATGTAAGTATATTTACTCAAGTACTGTACTGTACTGTTGAAGTACTTTACTTGAGTCTTTTCATGCCACTTTCTACATCTCCTCGGCTACATTTCAGAGGGAAATATTGTACTTTTTACTCCACTACATTCATCTGACAGCTTTAGTTACTTTACACTTGTAGTTATGTACATGTAGTTATAAAATCTGATGTTTATTATTAATGAAACTAGTCCAGCTGAGATGATTAGACCTTTAAACACACAACCTTTAGGATGCTTTACACTTTCTAACATGGGTTGGGGGGGTCACTTTTAGTACTTTAAGTGCATTTTCCTGATTATACTTACACACTTTTACTTAAGTAACATTTATAATGCAGGAGTATTTTTTACAGTGTGGTAGAAATGGGATCTGGATACTTCTTCCACCAGTGCACATAGATATATCACATGGTGGAAGAAGTATCCAGTGTCCATCTATGTGATATATATCTATGTGATACATATAATATCTGCAGTGAGGAATGACTCCCAGACTCAGACACACTTACCTGACAGAAGAAGTGGAACTACTGATGCCAAAGTGCAGATGAAAACACGTGTGATTATCATTATCAGCGAAGTTCCCAGTCATATGGATATCGTCCAATCCGAGCCAGCTGATTAATAACGTTAATAGTCTCTCTGTAACTATAATTTAATCAACCGACGTTTCTGTCTGTTCGTTTTAACTACAACAACATTACAGTTCACTTCCTGCTTCTCTTAAAAACCAGCGTCCCTTAATGAATATCAGCGCCTGTTTCATTTACTACGGCTCTCTGTGACCGCACCGACGTCAAGCTAGCGCAAGGACATCGGACTTCCGGTCAGGAAGGTTTTCAAAATAAAATCTAAAATATCAAACGTAGGCTCGAGTTCCCCTGTGATGCACTCTACTTCTATCTATCTATCTATCTATCTATCTATCTATCTATCTATCTATCTATCTATCTCCTCTACTACACATTCTATCTACGTCTATCATCACTTTACACCTATCTATCCATCTATCCATCTAACTAACTATCTATCATCGATCTATCTATCTATCATCATCTATCGTAGCTCTATCAATATCACTATCTATCTATCTACATCCTATCCACTATCTACTATCTATCATCTATCACATCACTATCTATCTATCCATCCTATCTATCTATCTATCTATCTACACATATCTATCTATCTATCTATCTATCTATCTATACTTCCTACACCTCTCGATCCATCTATCCATCTACTCAGTCAATCTTATCTATCTACTCTACTATCTATCTAGCTACTATCTCATCTATACATATCTATCTCTCTATCTATCTATCTATCTATCTATCTATCTATTCTATCTATCTCTATCGATCTATCTATCACTTTTACAACCCTATCTATCTATCTATCTATCTATCTATCTATCTATCATTCTATCTATCTATCTATCCATCACTTTTCACCTATCTATCTATCTATATGTAGGCCTATAGATATCTATTTATTAATATACATAACATAGCCAAATGTAGAAGTCCAGACATTCATAGAAATTTACATTCCGCAGCAGATAAAAGTAATGACGAGCAACAGTTAGCTGTGTATAAAAAGACAGGATGGGAAAGAGAGAAAATGAACGAATATGTTGTTAATTTGAATGGAACCATGGATTCAAACAACATGTAATTATTATGCATTTAGTCTTTCCATATGCCATTTCTAAAGGATTCAAATGCCAAATAGTTCCCTGCACAACACAAAGTCACGTTATCAAGCACTGTAGACCCAGGTGATCGTCCCTCACTTGAAAACGTTATTGATTGTTGCTAAAAACACAGCATGAGGCTGAATGTCAGCATAAGAAATCCCACAGGAAAGGCGGGAATATTGGTTGTTTTTCCTTGGTATCCAATCAAATACAATGGCTGTTGTCCATTGTATTGTCCAAACCCAATCCAACGTCCCATCCTAACTGCTTTCTAGTTGGTTTTGTGACAGTTTGCGGCAGCAGCTCTGTCAACACTGTGGGGAAACAGGAAGGTTAGAGTCTCTCATGTCTCTAAACAATAGAAGGAAATTACTGTATGTATCTCTCAATCATGCAAGGAGTCAACAAACTATTTCAGCTGTACGTGATCAGTGTGTAATGGTGTCGGAAAGCACTGAACTGGACAGAAATGCACTCAAAGTAAATAAAAATACTGGCATTGTGTTCCAATCCCATTCTTAATCCAGACTCATCCAAAACAGGCTTAAGAAAGTTTACACACCCATGCTAAAGTTGATTAAAAAGAGGAATAAAAAAAACATCTTTTGGAAATTGGTCTTAATGCTTTAATTAAAAATAATTTAGAAAAATCCAACCTTTTAAAGACACCATTTTTCTTTGTGAATGAATAGCGTCTTTTATGTCTTCCTAATATCACAAATGTTCTTCCTTAATACAGGGGGGATAAGTATACACCCCACTATGTTAAATTCCCATAGGGGCATGCAGGTTTTTATTTTTAAAGGCCAGTTATTTCATGGATCAGGACACTATGCATCCTCATAAAGTTCCCTTGGCCTTTGGAATTAAAATACCCCCCCCCCCGCATCATCACATACCCTTCACCATAACATATAGATAGCCATGGTGTTATTTCAGTTAGCTTAATGGCTGGTTTAATTTGCATTGAGATGATCTGATGGAAAGTTCCCCGTGCCAATTTCTAGGTATGGTGAAGGGTATGTGATGATGTGGGGGGGGGGGGGTATTTTATTCCAAAGGCCGAGGGAACTTCATCAGGATGCATAGTATCCTGGATCCATGAAATAACTGGCCTTTAACCCTCATGTTGTCCTCGGGTCAAACTGACCCGTTTTCCTATATCTAAGTTTTTTTTAATTCACCAAAATAACATGACTGATTCCACACAACGCTCTTTGGCAAGTACAAATCTCTACTTTCATTAATTTCGGGGCGTCTTATTCAATTTTACAGCATTTTCTTTTTTTAAATGACGTGGTTTCGAAATAGTATTGAGTAGAAGTTGACATATTCCAGTCTGTGATTATCCATCAATAAATAATTCCCAAATTTCTGCTTTTCTAACCCAAACATCAGGTTTAATTTCCTTTAACTGAAGTTTATTGGCCATAAAATCCCCAAAAAACTGTAAATCTAAAGTGTATAAGTTGTAGCTCAGCGTAAATTCTTTCATTTAATCAATGCTCTCTTCCTAAATGGAATCAGCTGTTGGAGGCGTTCACCTTCCTGCTAAACCAATCAGAATCGTGCACAAATTGCAAGGGCCAATCACAGGGTGACAACCCTGCTGTAAGTCTGTTTCTCCCTTTGCTATCAGCTGTCGTTGCAGGCAAAGAGGGCGACCCTCCACCCTCCCCCTTCCACCTCCAGTCATCTACTCCAGCTGACCGGTCCGGAGCCTCCTTGGATCTGGTCTTCGGGCTCCACCACCACCGGTGTCTAGATTCCATCGGGGGGGGTTATTATGGTTCTCTACCCCTATATATACATATATACCATATATTCGTCTAGTGATGGAGTCTAATCTCCAAAGACTTTGTACATTTTATTGAGCTCATTTGCATATCTGCAAACATGTCTCTCCTGATTGAAATGTAATTTATTACCTTTTTTTTTTTTTTTAGACGATGTTCCCAAGAGAAAACTGGGTCAACATCTGTTTCATCTAAAAAGACACGTCTCTCTGTTTGTCCATTTCACTTGAATTTTATCGCTGCAAAATGGGATTGTCAAGCAGACCAACTCATATACAATAATAAATCGATACATGGCGTCTGTGCATCGATAAGGCGTTGCCACGGAGAAAAAAAAGGGCAACCCAGAAGTGAGTGTGAAGTGGACTTCAGCAGTTCATTCCTTCCAATGGCTCACATAAAGTGAAGCATTGTTTAGCGAGGTGTTCATTGTGAGGCGGAGAAAGGCCGGGGGCTAAGTGATGGATGTTTATATTGATCCAACAAGTTGGGGTTTGATGGCCCCGCCACCGGCCGGCTTTCACTCGCCACAAAAGGGTTTTTAGAGAGGATGAAGGATGAGTCGTGGCCACAACACAAGCCATGGGAATGGTGCTGGGCCGGGGACCGCCGAGGGAAGGAACCTCTTTCAGCCCGGGGGACCAAAGGTCAGGGGAAGGATTGGAATGGGCGCGCGGGGCGGGGATGGAATGGGGGAAAGAAAGAAAGCGTCGGCCCTAGTGAGGAATGGGATAAAAAGTGACTTCCGAGTAAATTTGGAGTGTAATTCAAGCGTGTTTTGTAAAGAAATCCACAATCACTGTCAACACGAATGGCCGCTTTGAGCTAGTTTGAACAAAAATGCATCCTGTCTTTTTCTTAGTGACTCAACCCAATTGAAATAATTAAAGACTGGGGGGGGTGCCAGACAAAATGTCTGTCCGTTAAAAGATTTTTTAAGGGCATTTTTAGGCCTTTATTTGACAGGACAGCTCAGACTTGAGAGGACACATTGGCGCACATTCTACCAGGTGAGCTACCCAGGCGCCCCACTGTCCAATTCATTTTGTAATTTCATTGACTTTTCCAAATACTTCAACTTTTGCAATTAAAGCTTTAAAAGTGAGCAGATAAGTGTTTATCTTCTCTGTTTCACACACAGTTAGAGCATGATTATGATTACCACGGTGGCTTTAGTTGTATGGTTATGACACTAAAATCAAAAGGACATTGACACATTCGGACAGCTGTCAAAATCTTTTACGCAACACATGTTTTATCAGTCTTATAACAATGCCTTTAATGCAGTTTGAGGCTGGTTGGCCTTAACTCAAAAATCTGAGTCTTCTTCAATGCTTTAATGACTTTTTCTAAATACATAATGGCTTGCAAAGATGATTTTAAAGTGATGACGTTTTTCAGAAATCCTCTGTCACAGTAGCTCTTTTTTTGGGGTCTGTGCTCTAAATCTGTGGTAAAAGTCAGTTTAGTATATGTTTGTCTACTATATCACATATTGTACATGTAGATGTTAGTGAACAACTCGTTAGCGAACAAAAAGGAATATGAGTTAATGCATAGCCCATGTAACACACCCAACATATATTTCCTTATTTAATTTGAGATACTAAATGTCCATTCAATGTGCTAACTCTGTTTGTGAGAATGTCAACAGCTACTTCTTGAACACTTTTCTGCATCTTGGATTTTAATAGTCAGAAGAAAAGAGCAACAAATGGTCTTTTTTGTAATTCATATTGTTTATCATAAACATAAAGCGGTGTCTGTGGGGCATTATTTATGTTGTACATGAATGTCCTGCATGAACAAATTACTCAATTTATCAGCTGATCTATGCTTGCTCTTGGATGAATTCCTAGAATTGTTGGGACTTTATACTTTATAAATCATAGAGTGTGGTCTAGACCTACTCTCTATGTAAAGAATCTTGAGATAACTCTTGTTATGAATTGATACTATGAATAAAATTGAATTGAATTGATCTTAGCTAGCGAGCTACATTGGAAACCAAGAGAATTTATAATTGCAGTGTTACCTAGCTCTACAGATAAATACACAGACCTTGTCTGGCAATACATGAGTCCATGTGCACAGTGTTGTAATGGAACAAAGTACAAATACTTTGTATCTGCACTTTACTTCCAAATTTAGATAACTGGAAACGTCCACTTCTACTCCACTCCTTTTCTTGAATGAAAGAGATACTTTTCCTCTTTCCTTGTTCATTACTCGTTGCTGCCAGAAATGTCCTACGTTGGAGTGAAAGATTGAAAATTGTGTGTTTTTCTCTCTGTTGATGTCCGACTTTGATGTTTAAGAAGGCGTGGAGTACTTTTACTCAAGTGATGTTCTAAAAGGTGACTTTAACTTCTACCAAAGTCATTTTCTGGTAAGATACTTGTACTTTTACTCAAGTATTGCTTTCAAGTACTTTATGCAAGACTGTGTGTGCAGCAGGTTGCAGCGTGTCAGAGTTGCGTGCCTCCAGTCTGAGGCGTTGTGCGAGTTCAGCGCTCACCTTTTTTGTGCTGTGGCCTGTTCCTGTGAGGCGTGTGCCGGCGTCCGACACCATCGTGCTCCCTGACCCGGGTCTTTGACCTCCCGTTCGATCCGGTCTCTGTTGGACACGCGTCTTGGCACCTGCACCTCTGTGAGTTCTCTGCCCAGATGTAGAACCAGGACACCCAGAGAAGCCACGCACCGACCCGCATCTTCAGTCCGGACCCCAAATCCCTACTGCAGCTCCCCTGGACCATCCATACTCAGACCCTCAACAACTGTGGCGCCCCCCAAACATTCACCAGGGTAGCTGTCCCCCGTCTGTTTTCTTCATATTCCTCCAACATGGCTGTGCGCTCCTCTTCCCTCCCTCTTTAATTGGGCTGCTCTTGGTGTCCCCATCTCCATCTCCCTCCTCTTTGGGTCCCTTTTTGTCTCCCGCGGAGGGACAAGTTGGGGGGTTGGGGGGACACAATGATCAGAAAACAAGTTTCAGACCTCATGCTGAGTGAGCAGTGAGGGAAAGGGGACCAAGGGGTACTGCCTTGTCCAACAACATCTGTGCCATTCATTCTGCATGGGATAAGGGGGGATTGGGGGGGGTGCTCAATCTAGGGGAGGAGGGTTGAAAGCAGGTTAAAATAAGGGGGAGGTAACACAGAGGTAACACAGAGAGGCTTGTTCTCCCAAGTCAGATCACTTCCATTAATCAAATGTCTTCCATGTCACTGACTGATCAAATGCAGCAAAACATATTATAAATATTATTATTAATAAGTAGAACATTGCACAAGCTGAATAATTGACCCTAAGGTTGTGCTTGGGTCAAATTGACATTGAAAATGTGAGAAAAATGTGAGAAAAAGTGATAAGAATGTTGTTTTTTCTTCATGGTTGATGGGGAAGACAACACAAGGGTTCAATCTGTGCTTTAGATCATTCTGACAGCAAGGTGTTTCACCCCACGTGAGAAAAACACCATTTCAAAAAATCAAAAAAATGAACACTAGGACAAATATGAAGTTAGCGTTTCCATTTGTCAAAAAGACAAACATTTCTTTCTCCAGCGCAAAGTGCAACTTTCCCGTTTTCACATGCTCTGATGTAAATCACCGGACCAGAAGAACGTTTTTCTCTTGACAATCGACAGCTTCAGAAACGACAAAAAACGGGCACAAAGGCTTCTCTTTCTTCCACTGCGTTGCTTTAATGTGACAACTCAAGACCCCCCCCCCCCCCCCCCCCCCCCCCAAACCTCCCACCAGTCAACTGCCAGCAAATTTTAGCTGCCTGTCTGCACAGTATGAGTCTCACACATCATCTTGGCTCGCCCATGAGGAACAAACCAAGTCAAGCTTGTCAGAACGTTCTGCTTTGATTTCGCTTTGTCTCGTCTGAGTGGACTCCCAGCGTGGACGGACGTCACACTTTTGCGTGCTTTAGTCTGCATATCATCCGGCTGTACACAAAAGCAAAGAAAGGGACATTTTTATCAGAGCACAGCATAGAAAATCTGCGTAGAAATATGGGAAATATTGGCTGGGATGGAACAACACAATGTAATTCTGTCACATTCATTTTAAGTTCCCCCTGTTTTAATTTTAGACAGATTGCATAGCAGAATATAGAATGTGGACTCAGACGGCCATTTAAAAAAAAGATCTATTCCAGTGCTGGTCCCTTGGTATCAGAATTTTGGATAGTTGTCATGGAAACAGAACAGGCAGCTAAGTCACAGAACTCAGATTTAATGGAAATCACACATCATTATAGACAACAGAATGGAGGGCGTACAGGGGGTGGGGGGGGGGGTACAACCCCGTGCCCCCCTTCTAGGCTCACCCCTGAAACCAGGGTTGGGATGTGTTGATGTAATCAGTCAATAATATGATTTCTTTGTAACAATGTATTTTCATTTTTGTGTAACACTCTTTTGAACTTCACGTACAACTTGTTTTTACCACATTGATGAAAATGATCTATCTGGAAACAAAATATACCACCATTACTACTACTACTACTACTACTACTACTACTACTACTACTACTGGATTAAATAAAAATGAAAAATCATTCATTTCTGAGCTGACAGAGGACTGATTTGTAGATCAAATACAGTCTACAGACAGATGCGTTACTGTATCCTGTTGCATGTCCCTAACATAAAGTACATCTTTACACAGACCCAGCTGACTATTACCTTGGTCAGTGGTAGGCAATCAGTGGCCCGTGGGCCAAATCCGGCCCTCCGGCAAAAGCATTTGAAGTTTTCCTTTCCTTTTCCAGTTTAAATCAAAACCTTGAAATTATTTAACGCCAAAAAAGTGACTGCAGATAATGCTGTTGACATGCAACTCATTTAAAGTCCAATAACTACACTGTAAATAATGGCTGTGTAATCTACAGTTATTTCCTTTAGATTTCACAGTAACACTGCTGTATATGATTTTTACAGTAGAATGCTGTAAAGTTTACATTACAACCATAGACCATTAATATCAATACATATACAGTCTATGATTACAACCTTGTTGACATGACAAAATCACAGTAGTCTAAGTATTACAGTTGAAATCTCAGTAGTCAAAGCATTACTTTAAAAAAATCACAATATAGCCACTACAGTACTGTAAATAGTACAGTGAACTACTGTATTTGACTTATGTGGTGTTTATTTGTTTTGTATTTTACAGTGAATACATAAAATACTGTACATGGAAGTACAGTACCTCTACTGTAAAAATAATTCACAGTAACTTGCCAATTGTTGCCAGTAAGTTACTGTAAATTTTACGTAAAATGTGTTACAGCGTATGACCTCATAACATGTATGGTAACAAGGTACTGTGTCTCGCTCTGGGCCAGGCTGCTAAAATGAAGTCTAATACGCTTTATAAACTTACAAATTAATAACATAAAGGGATAATCTAATCTGCTTTATTAAAATGAATCAAGTACCCTGTGAATTCAAATCAATAGAAGACAGATTTGCACAACAGCACTGTCATGCAACCAATAATGCTCTCATGTTTTAGACATCCACAAATTTATCAAAGCTTGTCTAATAGTACAGATAGAACATACATCTGCATACATCATTTATTTTGCCAAATGAGTATTAACATTCCGCCCGATGTCTGTTTTCGGGTGTCCCATTGCCTTTTTCTTTCTTTGTGTTGTATATTGAAACTCTGGTGGATTCATGAGGACTATAGTTAATTGCTCCTTAGATGTTGCTTCGTCCGGGTCTTGGCACCGCCCAAGACGATTGTGATTGGTTTAAAGAAATGCCAATACACCAGAGTACGTTTTTTTCTCCCATCTCAAAATGCTGTGTGGAGTAGCCAGACCCTCCTCTGCCGAGCTGTGGAGTAATGCCAGACAACTACTATGAGACATCTGATGGAGAGTCCCCCGAAGAACTGTCTACCCGCGTCGAGGACCTGTTTTGTAAATGGGTCCAGTGGGTCCACGTACCCCAAGGACATGATGGAGGCGATGGTCCTCGAGCAGTGTGTCAATGTGCTGTTTCCAGAGATGCAGACATGGGTTAAAGAGCGCAAACAGCTGGGAAGGCTAGTAACAACGCATTATGTAATAACATGTCAAAATGTAACACTTCATTAACAACTGGATCATGTAATAATCAGGCGCATTTCAAAATAAAAACCTCAAACACAATGTGTAAGAAATTTAGAGATGAAAGGTAAAACTAATCTATTGAAGAAATTGTATGATTCACATTAGAATTCTTTAAATAATCCTGATGATAAAGTAATTTAAAAAAATGAATGAAGACCATCCAGTTTGTTTTTTTATTACATATTGCACCATATTGGATTTTAGTTAAAAACAATCAACCATGGGCGCCCAGGAAGCTCAGTTGGTAGAGCGGGCGCCATATATAGAGGTTTACTCCTCAACGCGCTGGGACCAGGGTTCAACTCCACCCTGCGGCCCTTTGCGCCCCCCCCCCCCCCCCCCTTCAAGTCTTCAGCTGTCCTGTCAATAAATGCCCAAAAAATGATCTTAACAAAAAATAAGATGGTCAACATCACATTTTGTAAGAATGGAAGCATTCTTACAAAAGTTATAAGGAAACAACAATACAGTTCATAATCAAAGTTTTTACTTTTACTTCTAATAGTTAAGTACATTTAATTCAGAAAGTTACTTTTGGTATTTAAGTAGTCTAGGGGAGGAGGGAGGGGATGAGTAGTTTTCTAAAAGGTGACTTTAACTTCCACCAAAGTCATTTTCTGGTGAGATACTTGCATTTTTTTTCTCAAGTATTGCTTTCAAGTACTTAATACAAGACTGGTAACTAGTAACTAAAGCTGAGACCACTCTTCCAGCAGGTCTCGCTACGCTTGTGTGGTCTTGATTGCAGCGTTCTCACCTGCCCAAACGTTCGATTCAACCGAACTAAAGGCAGCCGGTGTGGAAACACCATGAAATGCCAACACAAAGAAAGAGTGAGGTGACGGACATCTGGCCGAAAAGAGAGACATCCGAAACAATCCTGAATGTGGAACGTGCTTTTGAAAGACAGACTTGCTAGAGCGGTTGCCTGCCAATTGGAAGGGTTGGTGGTTCGATCCCTGGCCCTGCAGTCCCATGTTGAAGTGTCCTTGTGCAACCCCGAGTTGCCCCCGATGCGGCGCCATCGGTGTGTAAATGTGTGTGAGTGTTTATCTGATGAGCAGGTGGGAACCTCGGCCACAGTGTATGAACATGTGTGAATGATGAATGGTTCCTGTACTATGTAAAAGTACTTTAAGTAGTCGTTAAGACTAGAAAAGCGCCATATGTAAGAACAGTCTATTTACATTTACTTGAAAAATTGTGAACCTATTCTTCAATGTTGGCAGTAGTGATGAATGATGAAATACCGGCTTATGTCTAAAGTGATACCCAAAGATAGTAACATTTTGATCAAATTTTCATGAGTATCTAAATCACTTTATTTCTGTTGGTGTTGACTGCTGAGCCAAACTCTACATACGGGTAGGTCAATCTAAAAGCTAAAACATTCATACACAGGCAGGAACTGAGCATGATCTGCGGATCACCGTGGCCACCCATGTTCTAACTATTGTCAACATTTTTCTTTCAGTGTAGACATTGCTTTCCAAAGCCTGGCCAATATTCAATCATGGCTTGGACGCTGTCAAAATGGAAGCCCCCATGGGGCCGAGCTTCGGCCCTCGATGGGGCGTCATGTCCAAGCAGCAGAGGGCTAATGGTGGGCGACCTGACCTCTGATCTCTAATCAACGTCCAACCGAGAAGCAGAGCTTTAGGGTGATTCCTTCCTGAGAGAGATGTAAAAGGCCAAGGCCACACCGGGATCTCAGACTGAGGACTTTACCCCTCTCTAGTGTGTGGTTGCAATGATAGCATCCCCTGGCTTTAGACAAAAGTGCACAATAGAGCACGGCAAGGCAGCGCTGAGAAAAAACTCTTCTTGGCTCCAAGACCGCGTGGTTTGTTGCTCGGGTGACAAGGCCCCGGTCCATTTCCACGTTCTATCCTCCAACTCTTTCACAGTTTTGCTAAATACCCTGCCAGTGAACTCTGATGTCTCCAGGTTTGCCAAACATTCACTTAAAATCCGCCTATATAAGGATTTAATATGAACTCCCTCACTTTTAATTTTACCCCATGGAGCACTCATCAAGTTTTACTTACCAAACTTGTTGAAAAGGACTGCAAACATTGCCATCTGCTTGATTTAACATGAACTGAAACCCATTCTTTTGGGATAAGTGCACCAACTTTGACTGGAATCTTTCATGGACGTTCAATGTTGTGGGTGCTGGGTGCTGGGTGGGGCGGTGACGGTATCCATATCACAAACAGAGGGCGAGGGAGCTGAGGATGTGAACGGCAAGCCACAAGTTCTGCTTGAATGCGTCTGAATGCAGGAGAGGAGGAGGAGACACCCCGTCCCCTTCGCGGCTTCAAAAACCAAGCGCCCTGAGCTTTCCCCTCGCACCTCTTTTCCCTTGCGTTGCTCCCCCTTTCTCCATCTCACCCGCCCCCCGTCTCTTTATATGTCCAGCTGGCAGCGCCACAAAGACTCTGTCTCCCGGTTCCAAATGATCCTCAAAAGCCCCACATGCTTTGTTCTGCTCATTTTCCCACTCCCCAGAGACAGGGTTTAGTAACAAAAATTGAAATGAGGAAAAGGATAGAGGGAGTGAGTATGACGTGGGGGAGAGAGCGATTAAAAAAGGTAAGGTAGAGGGAGTGTGAGAACGACGGCGTAAGCCACTGTCAGATCTTCAAGACGAAGACTTCAGGGATTCAGAGACCCTGAGTTTGCAGACTTCAAGACAGCAAAGAACTGATGCAAACATCTTTTGAATGGATCTCCAAAGGACAAGTCAAAGTGAACCAAAACAGTTGTGTCCAAGTCCAATCTCAGCCAGCTGAGTCCTCTCTTTCCAGTTTCAGTGCACTTTAATCGGCTCGTCCCCCAGTAGCCACTTTCTGCGGGGGCTAAGATCATGTTTTGCGGTAATCATGCGGTCAATTACAGGCAACAAGTCCCTCCAGGTTGAAAGCTTTTGGACCCCCCCCCATCACACCCTGCTGGAACCCTTCCCCCCCAGTTCCCTAGCTTGTGTGAAATCATGCAGTGGATTGTTGTGCAGAAAAAGGACCACAGTATGGAGATGTGGGCTGGAACTAATAGGATTGGTTTTGATTCATTAGATTCTCTTTCATCATCCTGGTTGGAATTCCACTCCACGTCTCCTCGGGGTTCACACTTTTAAAATGGAAGGGGGGGGGGTTTGCATCCATACCCATGGAATCAGCATCATAACCATGTCGATGTACCACTGTGTTTGTCAATGTCCTGACAGCATAGCACAGGGTATGACTCAATGGTTGGCACAATGTGTAACCAAAATGTAGAATAGCAATACACAACATTATAACACTGGGATACTCAATATGTAGATAACAATGTTCTATTTTAATAGGATTATGCATTGGAGAGTGCCCACATTAAGCCCCTCTGAGGTTTTATTTTGCATCGGTCCATCCCATTGTTTATGTGAATATTAATCTGTAGTATTTGTATATGAGGGTTTAGGGTTATGATACTATAGCTTCTAAATAACGTCTCACAGATGAATCTATGTCATGTTACATATGCTGTGAAGGAAATGGAGATGTTTGACAAAGTGTCAGCCCAATGCATGCTGGGCCTTCATAGTAGATGCTTTACTACACACACACAAACCAATTAGTCAGCAGCAGATTGTTTCCTGAAAAGCTTAAGGAGTGGTTATGACATTTTGGGAAATATGCTTATTCGCTTTCTTGCTGCGAAGATTGATACCGCTCTACAGTAAATAAGTAGTAGGGCTGTCCTTGATCAAATAAATTCTTAGTGGACTACCATTTATACAATTTTGTGTTGATTAGTTGATTTATCTGATCAAATAATCATAGAAAAGCACCACTTTAGATCTTGTTTAGTCATTAAAAGTCTGGAAATAAGTCATTCAGCATGAAAAAAAAAAGAGTAAAAAATGCCTTATCAGCTAAAGAAATCTTAGTCACTAAGATCAATACAGCGATTAGTTGACTTATTGACTAAGAGGGGGCTGCACTAATTAGAAACAACACAACTTATGTTAGCATAAAGAGTTGAAGCAGAGGGAAATAGATAACCTGGCTCCGCAGGACCACATAACACTGTAAAACTGAAAATTGTCATCTTTAAAGCTTCAGAGGTACACAGAAATGTCCCCACATGTGACGTGGTTTTCTTTTAGCAGAGTTGTAAGACTAGTAGACAACCTTTTCATGAGACAAGAAACAAAAGTGTGTGTGTGAGATGGATATACCAGCAAGATTCCCCACACCATGGGGATAATGAAGCACACTCACGCTGATGGTAGAACACAGGTTTAGAGGGGAACTATGCAGGATTTTTTCCTTAATTTAACTTAACTGAACAGCTTTGGAGTCATTAGAATAGTTACATGACTTTTTCCAGTTGAATGGTGGTCCTGTGTGTTACAAACTTTCACAAACACCATAGTCTGGCTTTGCCAGACCCTCCTCCGAAGTACGGTGAGGGAGGGTCTGGCTGCTCTGGTTTAATGGCACCAATCAGAATCCCGAGCAGTTCTAAACAAAGCCAATACAAAATAGTTTTTTTAAAGAAAAATTAAATCGGTCAGATATTCTAACTAGCTAAGTCTGTAGGGAGTTGGGTCGGGAACCGGAGGGTCACTGGTTTAAGACCCCATGTGGACCAAAGTATGGTGGTGGACTGGTAGCTGGAAAGGTGCCAGTTCACCTCCTTGCCACTGCCAAGGTGCTCTTGAGCAAGGCACCAAACCCCCAACTGCTCGGGGTGCCTTTCCATGGACAGCCCCACCCCCACTCTGACATCTCTCCATTTAGTGCATGTATAGGTACTGAGCATGTGTGTGTAATAACAACAGAGTGTAAATTGTAATTTCCCCTTTTGGGAATAAAGTATACATTATTATTATTATAACCCGGCAGAGATCTGAGGAGCAGTTATCCATCGTCTTCAGAAATCCACCGGAGGTTCGAACGGCAACACAAAAAAAGGGGAAGGAGACGGTAAATACATGCATCCGGTGGAATTTCCTGCAATCCCGGAAGTGGAACACTTGAAGAAGAAGTGGAAGATATAGACTACTAACACCATAACTTGACAAAAAAAGTGCGGCAGTTTAAATATTTAATTCTTTCATTTAAGCTGGATGTAGTGTTTCAGCACTGTAGTATAAAAATATCTTCTATTAATGGATTAAATGATACAACATATAAATACAATGATCTGGGGTACTGTTTGAGATCTGCTTCCTGTTGGTTGTACACACAGTCAACAAGCACAGAAGGTGTAAACACTGGCACCGGCTCTCCTGCTGTTTCTGTTTGGGATGCATTCTGTAGTCTGTTTCCACATGAGTTGGGGAGGGTGGGGTGGGGTGGGTGGGGGTGGGGGGGGGGCTCTGCTCAGCCCTG
>NC_045745.1:2324405-2325522 GCF_008692095.1 Etheostoma spectabile | reverse complement strand
GTTGTGTCCATCAGCGGTGTGATCCCCATGGCAGCTCTAGTGTGTTCTTAAGGCCTTGGCATGCACTGGCTCCAGGAAATGAAAGGGGAGCAGCATGAAGAGCATCACTAGAAAGACTGCACCCGCCACCGCCAGCAGTACATAGCGGCCGATGAACAAAGTGTCCACTATCTGTAGAGAGAAAGAGGGAATCGGTTTAGTTTCATGAGTTCTTAATAACTACACGCTAGAGCAAATAGTTTCCCAAGCATGGGAAAAGCATGTCTCTTCCAATATTCAGGATTTCCTCTATTAGCCACTAGATGTCAGGAGCGGGCCTTCACAAAGGCTTTGTGTAGCAGCGGAGGGATGTGTGGCATTATGTCGGGCCATTTATGGGCATCCTGTATACAGACAGACTAACAGACACACACATTCACAGGGAAATCTACAACAACGTGTCGCCTCGAAAGTTGAATCAAACAATAACAAATGAAGTTGATACAAGTTGAACGGTTGACAATGCAGAATCCAGTGGCTTGTATAAGTTTACACACCCATGCTAAAGTTGATTAAAAAGACGAATGAAAAACATCTTTTGGAAATTGATCTTCATGCCTTAATTTAAAAATAAATTAGGAAAATCCAACCTTTTAAGAACACCAATTTTCTTAGTGAATGAATAATGTATTGTAAATAATTAAATGTTCTTCCTTAATTAAAATACAGGGGCATAAGTATAGACACCCCTATGTTAAATTCTCATAGAGGCAGGCACATTTTTATTTTTAAAGGCCAGGTATTTCATAGATCAAGATAATATGTATCCTGATAAAGTTCCCTTTGCCTTTGGAATTAAAATACCCCCCCCCCCCCCCACATCATCACATACCCTTTGCCATACCTAGAGATTGGCAAGGTTTTACCTCAGTTAGCCTAATATAACTGGTTTGATTTGCATTGAGAGATGATCTTATGGAAAGTTCCCCATGCCTATCTCTATGTATGGTGAAGGGAGATTATCAAGAGATTATTTAACATTAATATATTAAAGGGATACGAAAAGGACTTAAAGTGATAGTATTGTAGTAGACTGTGTGGTTTCTTGGCATTTATATGCTGGTATGTCTATATATTA
>NC_045745.1:2319920-2324380 GCF_008692095.1 Etheostoma spectabile | reverse complement strand
ATAGTTTTATATACCGATACGTCCATATACTGGTATGTTTATATGCTGGTATGTCCATATGCGAAAAAAATCTACCTACTAGCATGTCTATACTAAGTCTAGTATGGCTTTGTTATGTAATCTGCTATAGATGGTATAGAAAGTAGAAGAAAGGGAAGAAAAAAGAAAGAAAAAAAAGGGTTTATACGGTGTTGTGTATGATGCATCTGTTGCTATGATGTGTAAAAACAATGTGTAAATAACTGAAGAATAAGATTTACTAAAGGATAAAAGTAGAGAAAGGGGGCGGACTTGATAAGTTGTTTATCACTTCTTCCTGCTCCTTTGAACATGGAACATTTTTGTTCCTTTTTGAATGACTTCAAATTTGAAAGATTTGCTAATAAGTACATGACCTTATTTATCTGTCATTTTATTTATATGTATGCAGGAATGCATGTATATAATCTTATATTTAATGTTTTGTGTTTTTTTTTGTTTTTTTGTTTTTTTGTTTAAAAACTATAATGTTAAAATAAACTAAACTATAGAATATATAGAAACTTTTTGGAAAGGGGTCAAATTGACCCGAAGACAACAGGAGGGTTAAGTAAAGAAGTTATCTCTTGTATTTACACGTAGAAAATATATAAATGTTCAAATAAACTATAAAACAATAAACTAAGGGTATGTGATGATGGGGGGGTGCTATTTTAATTCCAAAGGCAAGGGAACTTCATCAGGATGCATAGTATCCGGATCATGAAATAACTGGCCTTTAATAATAAAAATGTGCTTGCCTCTATGGAATTTAACAGAGGGGTGTGTTATTCCCCCTGTATGTTAAGGAAGAATATTATTTAAAATACATTATTCATTCACAAAGACCATTATATTAGTTATAGTTGTATTCTCTTTTTAATCAACGTAGCATGGGTGTGTAAACTTATGCAAGCCACTGTAACTGTGGTCACCACAAGTTGGACTGATATGAGATGACACACGGAAGCTTCAAGGGACGTTCATTCAAAGATAGGGTCACCCGGCCCACCATGCCGCTGTAGAATGGGAACTGACTGATGCTGTACCTGCAGCACCAGAGCTGCCATATCTGGCCACTGACAGACACGGGTTACATTTTACAGAGGGTGGCTTCTTTGTGACAAACTGGGGACGGCTGTCAACTGTGGGCTTTGAGAGAGGAGTGCATTTTTGGCTACGTGGCTGCACGGTTAGATTTAATTTGAGATAATCCTGAATGATAAATTGCCTAACTCTGTGCTGCAGTGGGCAGACCCGCGTCGACTGTTTCATCTGTTGTGGAAGTGACGGAGACCTCAAAGTCAACTCAAGAAAACTAGGAATGGGACATTTTGGTCCTAAGAACAATGGCAAAAAATAAACATATGCAAAGTCTAGGTCCTCTCTAGTACGCACTCTCAATTCAATGTACTAGATTTGTACCGTTCCAAATTAGATTAGATTAGATTAGATTAGATTATACTTATTATCCACGCGGGGAATTCTTTCGTTACAAGTAGCAGCATAGCAGCAACAGCAAAAAACAGAAAAACAAAACAATAACACACAAACAAGTAAGCACGAAAGAAATACAAGGCAAGAAATACAAGCCAAGAAATACAGGCAAGAAATAGACAATGAAAATATGGTAGACTGAGTAAGTAAAATGCCGTCAAACAAAAGGAATTTTAAAGTGCGGTTCCATGATAAGAGAAACAATATTGCGGTGTAAGTGACGTTAAAAGTTAAGTTAAGTTGAATGTGTAATTAGAGCAAAGAAGCAAGAGTCGGTAGCATAATTTAAATTATATTAACCTGAGACCATAAATATTGAAAAGAAGTACTTGTAATAAAATAAATATACCATATTAAAGATAAACAGAAAGTGTGTGAGTGATGGGAGAAAAACAGGAACAGAAACTACAACACTATCAGGTAGAGCAGGTGTTTGTAGATGTTCTAATTGTTTTATGAGATTATTTTGGGGCATTTTTGGCCAAAGAAGGGGAGAGACAGGGGACTGAGGTCGGAACCAAACCCGTGATCTCTGCGTCAAGGACTAAGCCTCTGTATATGGGCGCGCGCTCTCTACCAGCTGAGCTCTTTAAGAGTTTTCCCAAATGTTTAACGCTTTTTTTTTTTTTTTTACATTTGCCACTTATTTTTTGATTTTGTTACTTTTTTAAACATCTTTTTACATTTTTGTCATTTACTTGACATTTGTTCAATTTTAGTCACTTTTGACATTTTTCTCTCCTTTTTTTTCAGTCTTTTACCAATATTTGACTCCAAATGCTATAAAATTAACAAAAAACACCACAATTCAACGAAAGTAATGAACTGATTATTATTTAATTGTGAGGAGGTTGTGGGAACCATCACGTTACTTTTTGGAAAATTAGTTTGAAATAAACCCAAATTTCTGTATAGAAACTTTTGGAAAGGGGTCAAATTTGACCCGAAGACAACAGGAGGGTTAAAGTAAAGAAGTAATCTCTTGTTATCTTACACGTAGAAAAAATGTCCCAGCCCATTCCCAGAGAGAGAAAGACAAGTACTAGTATTACATCACCAGTCAGCCAATACTCTGAGTTAGTTAACAGGAGCAGTACGGGATGACGCCCTGTCTGATCCAAGCACTGCCTTTTCCAAGTGGCATGCAGCCAGCGGTGATTATGATTATATAGGAATCAGACTGTATGTTATGTTCAGGGAATAACATGTGCACCAGTGCATTTAAAGACGGAGACTGTTTGTTGTTTCACTGTTATACACAAACTGCTGAACAATGATGCCGAGGGTGCTGGCTATTTTTTGATCCTGCTGTTGATCTAGATGTAGGTCAGTGGGGACACACACGCCAACACATCGCTGCAGCTTGCGCAGAAATGTGTCAATTGCAGCACCTGAAGCAAATGAGGCGCAGGACTAGGAGAAGCAACAGAGCTTCTAGATTGAATTGGTGTTGCTTAAGTTAGGCATTGTTTAGAGGTTGGACTTGAAGTTTTAATCAACACTCCACTGATAGCTCTGGGTCTGTTCTAATATTTAGATCATGAGCCACCCATGAATGCAGAAGAAAAAGCCCTAAGCAAGTAATACCAGAAAAACTATCGACCTACTGCTGACTAAAGACAGATTTAACAGGGACTGTGTGTAATTAGAGTAGTTCTGTGTGTGTGTGTGTGTGTGTGGTATAAATCCACTGGTGTTAGGAGAGGTGGGGTGTGTATGCACTCTTATGAGCATTTAAAACATCTCACTTTTTAATTTGCCAATTAAGCAGCAAGCAGGAAACTCAAAGTGTTGCCCATGTTTTATTAATGTGCCATTGAGCGCACGGGTGGTAGTGGCAGAAGGGCGGGGGCAGGTGGGAGGGGGGGGGGGGGGGGGGGGGGGGGGTGAATAGTATAAACCACCTCCGCCCTAGTCTGGGAATGGCCTAATTGGCACTGTGATATTTACTTTTGTTTAACAGCAAGAGGGTAGACATTTCTTACACAGTGTGCACACACTGACCCACAAAGGAAAACACAGCCAGCCAACATATCTATCATCTCTGCATGCAGGTAAGAGGTTTTGTGGCACCTCTGAAAGTAAGTCTACATGAAACGATGCTGTGAAACAAGACATCATTGAAAGTCCCCAGTAAAGCATATTTCACCTCACTGGATTTTTACCTTGTTTAAATATGGTTCATGATTATATTTGAGGATGTTTAATACTTATAATTCTAGGCGGGATGAAACTCTAATGATTTATTTCAGTGCAAAATACCAAAGATGAGAGAGAGAGATAGCTATAAGGACGCCTCTGCGGTAGTCAGTCAGCCACGGAAGCTCAATTCTTACAGACTCAATTTCAATCGATTTTCTTACAGCCCTTTCTTAACACTTTGTGGTCCTTAGCCCGCATCTAGCAGTGCGTGTTGTTAGTCCATATGCGAATATATCTACATACTAGCATGTCTATATACTAAGTCTAGTATGGCTTTGTTATGTAATCTGCTATAGATGGTATAGAAAGTAGAAGAAAGGGAAGAAAAAAAAGAAAGAAAAAAAAGGGTTTATACGTGTTTGTGTATGTATGCATCTGTGTGCTAGTGTGTAAAGAACCATGGTAAATAACTGAAGAATAAGATTTACTAAAGGTAAAAGTAGAGAAAGGGGGTCGGACTTGATAAGTTGTTTATCAACTTCTTCCTGCTCCTTTGAACATGGAACATTTTTGTTTTTGAATGACTTTCAAATTTGAAAGATTGTGCTAATAAGTACATGACCTTTTTATCTGTCTTTTATTTATATGTATGCAGGAATGCATGTATATAATCTTATATTTTAATGTTGTTGTTTTTTTTTGTTTTTTTGTTTTTTTGTTTAAAAACTATAAATGTTAAAATAAACTAAACTATAGACTATATAGAAACTTTTTGGAAAGGGGTCAAATTTGACCCGAAGACA
>NC_045745.1:2319765-2319910 GCF_008692095.1 Etheostoma spectabile | reverse complement strand
TAAAGTAAAGAAGTAATCTCTTGTTATCTTACACGTAGAAAAATATATAAATGTTCAAATAAACTATAAAACAATAAACTAAGGGTATGTGATGATGGGGGGGTGCTATTTTAATTCCAAAGGCCAAGGGAACTTCATCAGGATG
>NC_045745.1:2318327-2319755 GCF_008692095.1 Etheostoma spectabile | reverse complement strand
TGGATCCATGAAATAACTGGCCTTTAATAATAAAAATGTGCTTGCCTCTATGGGAATTTAACAGAGGGGTGTGTATACTTATCCCCCCTGTATGTTAAGGAAGAATATTATTTATTTAAAATACATTATTCATTCACAAAGACAATTATTATTAGTTATAGTTAGTTATTCCTCTTTTTAATCAACTGTAGCATGGGTGTGTAAACTTATGCAAGCCACTGTAACTGATGGTCACCACAAGTTGGACTGATATGAGAGTGCACACCGGAAGCTTCAAGGGACGTTCATTCAATATGAGGTCACCCGGCCCACCCATGCCGCTGTAGAATGGGAACTGACTGATGCCTGTACCTGCAGCACCAGAGCTGACACATATCTGGCCACTGACAGACACGGGTTACATTTTACAGAGGGTGGCTTCTTTGTGACAAACTGGGGACGGCTGTCAACTGTGGGCTTTGAGAGAGGAGTGCATTTTTGGCTACGTGGCTGCACGGTTAGATTTAATTTGAGATAATCCTGAATGATAAATTGCCTAACTCTGTGCTGCAGTGGGCAGACCCGCGTCGACTGTTTCATCTGTTGTGGAAGTGACGGAGACCTCAAAGTCAACTCAAGAAAACTAGGAATGGGACATTTTGGGTCCTAAGAACAATGGCAAAAAATAAACATATGCAAAGTCCCTAGTGTCCTCTCTAGTACGCACTCTCAATTCAATGTACTAGATTTGTACCTGTTCCAATATTAGATTAGATTAGATTAGATTAGATTATACTTTATTTATCCCACGACGGGGAATTCTGTCGTTACAGTAGCAGCATAGCCAAAAAACAGCAAAAACAGAAAACAAAACATAACACACAAACAAGTAAGCACGAAAGAAATCAGGAGGCAAAATACAAGCAAGAAATACAGGCAAGAAATAGACAATGAAATATGGTAGACTGAGTAAGTAAAATGCCGTCAAACAAAAGGAATTTTAAAGTGCGGTTGCCATGATAAGAGAAACAATATTGCGTGTTAAGTGACGTTAAAGTTAAGTTATTGATGTGTATTAGAGCAAAGAAGCAAGAGTCGGTAGCATAATTTAAATTATTAACCTGAACCATAAATATTGAAAATAAGTACTGTAATAAATAATATAAATACCAATATTAAAGATAAACAGAAAGTGTGTGAGTGTATGTGAGAAAAACAGGAACAGAAACTACAACACTATCAGGTAGAGCAGGTGTTGTAGATGTTCTAATTGTTTTATGAGATTATTTTTGGGGCATTTTTGGCCAAAGAAGGGGAGAGACAGGGGAACTGCAGGTCGGAACCAAACCCGTGATCTCTGCGTCAAGGACTAAGCCTCTGTATATGGGCGCGCGCTCTCTACCAGCTGAGCTCTTTAAGAGTTTTCCCCAAATGTTTAACGCTTTTTTT
>NC_045745.1:2318086-2318317 GCF_008692095.1 Etheostoma spectabile | reverse complement strand
TTTTTTTTACATTTGCCACTTATTTTTTGATTTTTGTTACTTTTTTAAACATCTTTTTACATTTTTGTCACTTTACTTGACATTTGTTCATATTTTAGTCACTTTTGACATTTTTCTCTCTTTTTTTTCAGTTCTTTTACCAATTATTTGACTCCAAATGCTATAAAATTAACAAAAAACACACAAATTCAACGAAAGTAATGAACTGATTATTTATTTAACTTGTGAGGA
>NC_045745.1:2317980-2318076 GCF_008692095.1 Etheostoma spectabile | reverse complement strand
GAACCATCCACGTTACTTTTTTGGAAAATTAGTTTGAAATAAACCCAAATTTCTGATATAGAAACTTTTTGGAAAGGGGTCAAATTTGACCCGAAG
>NC_045745.1:2317050-2317970 GCF_008692095.1 Etheostoma spectabile | reverse complement strand
GGAGGGTTAAAGTAAAGAAGTAATCTCTTGTTATCTTACACGTAGAAAAATGTCCCAGCCCATTCCCAGAGAGAGAAAGACAAGTACTAGTATTACATCACCAGTCAGCCAATACTCTGAGTTTAGTTAACAGGAGCAGTACGAGGATGACGCCCTGTCTGTATCCAAGCACTGCCTTTTCCAAGCTGGCATGCAGCCAAGCGGTGATTATTGATTCATATAGGAATCAGACCTGTATGTTATGTTCAGGGAATAACATGTGCACCAGTGCATTTAAAGACGGAGACTGTTTGTTGTTTCACTGTTCTACCACAAACTGCTGAACACTGATGCCGAGGGTGCTGGCTATTTTCTGATCCTGCTGTTCTTGATCTAGATGTATGGTCAGTGGGGACACACACGCCACACATCGCTGCAGCTTGCCGCAGAAATGTGTCAATTAGCAGACCTGAAGCAAATGAGGCGCAGGACTAGGAGAAGCAACAGAGCTTCTAGATTGACATTGGTGTTGCTTAAGTTAGGCATTGTTTAGAGTTGGACTTGAAGTTTTAATCAACACTCCACTGATAGCTCTGGGTCTGTTCTAATATTTAGATCATGAGCCACCCATGAATGCAAGAAGAAAAAGCCCTTAAGCAAGATAATACCAGAAAACTATCAGCCCTACTGCTGACTAAAGACAGATTTAACAGGGACTGTTGTGTAATTAGAGTAGTTCTGTGTGTGTGTGTGTGTGTGTATAAATCCACTGGTGTCTAGGAGAGGTGGGGCTGATGTATGCCATCTCTTATGGATGCATTTAAAACATCTCACTTTTTAATTTGCCAATTACGCAGCAAGCAGGAACTCAAAGTGTGGCCCATGTTTTATTAATGTGCCATTGAGCGCACGGGTGGTAGCTGGCAGACGGGCGGGGGCAG
>NC_045745.1:2316478-2317040 GCF_008692095.1 Etheostoma spectabile | reverse complement strand
GGGGGGGGGGGGGGGGGGGGGGTGAATAGTATAAACCACCTCCGCCCCTAGTCTGGGAATGGCCTAATTGGCACTGTGATATTTTACTTTTGTTTAACAGCAAGAGGTTAGACATTTCTTACACAGTGTGCACACACTGACCCACAAAGGAAAACACAGCCAGCCAACCATATCTATCATCTCTCTGCATGCAGGTAAGAGGTTTTGTGTGCATCCTCTGAAAGTAAGTCTACATGAAACGATGCTGTGAACACAAGACATCATTGAAAGTCCCCAGTAAAGCACTATTTCACCCTCACATGGATTTTTACCTTTGTTTAAATATGGTTCATGATTATATTTGAGGATGTTTAATACTTATAATTTCTAGTTCGGGATGAAACTCTACTGATTTATTTCAGTGCAAAATACCAAAGATGAGTCAGAGAGATAGCTAGTACAGGACGCCTCTGCATGGCTAGTCAGTCAGCCCACGGAAGCTCAATTCTTACAGACTCAATTTCAATCGATTTTCTTACAGCCTTTCTTAAATTTTGTGTTCATACTGTCAGTGTTGTTGTTA
>NC_045745.1:2307362-2316468 GCF_008692095.1 Etheostoma spectabile | reverse complement strand
GTGTGTGTGTGTGTGTGTGTGTGTGTTTTGAGGGGCCAAATCGGCAATTATCCTCATTTGTGGACAAGTTGTAAACCCCTTAAAAATAAGCGAAAGATAAATATATTCAATTAATGTTTAAAAAAAATAGTAATCTACTGTAAGAAGACCCCTTATAATTGCTACATCCTACAACATGTAAGCTAATTAATTAATATACTGTATACCCTCCCAACAGGCCACTTGGTAATTAATAAGGGTTATGAACTCTATACAAAGCAAACCAATGGGCGATGATGACTTTTTGCTAGCATCATAAGGTGTCATTGTTACAAATGAGTTTTTATGTGACCTCTTTAAACACTGGAATTAATTTCTGTAGAGCCATGGGTTGGTTTTTACCCATAAGCCTTGTGCAGAAATCCAGGGAGTCACGTTTTGCTGCATGTCTCTGTTGCTGCTCTGGTATCTGCCTTTGCACAAAAAGCTATAAAATGTGAGCTCGCCGGGACGGGGCTCTGCTCCGCTATTTCTATGGGGTGGCAGCTTGCTTGGCAGATCTGGCCAGCTTATTGGCACGACCCAGAGGCAACATGGGGGAGTGTTTGTTCTGTGTTGCTGCTGGACTGAGATAAAGCAGAACAGGCGTTTATGACAAGCACATACACAGACGTACACACACAATAACACATGCTATTTACAAGCATACTGCACTGAGGATACTGGCTTATATCAGAGTTAGGGTTTTATTTGGGATAGGTCGTTTATATCCACCTGCCTCAAACCTAAATGGAGTCTTTATCGTCATCAGTACAAATAATGGAATGCTGTTTTTAGATACGACCACACATGAGCCGAGCTTTGCCTTTTGGCATTTGGCTCACAGACAGACACACAGACACACACAGACACACACAAATATGAATTACCTTTTGATATCTTGAGACTATACATCCATCATAAAGATAAGTATCGTTTTTTTGGGAGCACAAAAGTGAGTATGAGACGACCATCCATCTAAAGTAAGCGGTTTGTTTGTGGGCTCTGAATCCTCATTTTCACTCAGTGGTCTCTGTACCCAAAACATTTGGTAGCAAATGAAAGCCAAATGGCCTCACAACAGAACTGAAATCCTCCCAGGCCGGCTGTTATTTCCAACTGAAGTACATTGTGCTGTCATTATGCACAGGCGATAACAACACGAGACCCTCTCAACAATGAGATGATTCATCTCAAGGGGTTATCCTTCTAATAAATATGCTATAATGCAATAAATAGTCTGATATAGTACTAATTACCACAGATCCTTGTCATGGATTTGGCAGTGATATACTTTAAATTGCCTCTTCATGTAGTGAAATGCCAATGCAGCATGTAAACAGCTTTCAAACCAAATCAGTCACATTTTGAATATCCATATTTCTTTGTGATATTTGCATTTTAATAATAGTACAACACATCCATTCCTATTGTAGGCAGGACAAGAGATATAACTCTATTTAGTTGACAATACAAACCCATAGCCAATTCACATAGGTCCACACATCCTTACTTTATCTATATTTTTGTAATTTATTTCATGTTTTTGTTGTTTAATGTCATAAAATTGCTCATAATAGATTTTTCTTTAGCTGAGATTCCTTCTATAAGCCCCTGGGGGTTTTCTGAAACTCACCTGCACAGTCTTTCTTTTATTGGTGTTTATTTGTTGTCTTGATATTTGTGTGCAAATACAGTAAATAAATACATAGGCATGACTATTACACTTAACTAACACAGGGGTGTGAGTATCTTAGTGTGAAGGTGTGTGAGATCAGTGCATAGAGCTCACCTCTATCTCTTTGAAAGGGGGAGTTGTTTCTGGGCTGCGTGGGAAAAACACCAGCGCTAAAGTGATGGCGAGAGCCAGAAACACGGTGGGGATAACGCCTAACCTGGCAAAAAAAGACAAAACACACAGTTCAAACACGGAGGGTAACATTAGGACTCCCACTGCTGATTAGCAGTAAACGCAGCAATATCTAAGGATAATGTCATTATAAAGTGTCATTTAAAAACAATGGCATTCTTGATTGCATTTTTGAAATGTTGTTAACTTCTCAATCAAGTAAATAGCACCATGTTTCACCCCATTTAAACGTTCCTGTAATTGCACCGTACACAAGTGTGCAGTGTTTGGTGTCACAGTGTATTCTACACACACATCTATACGTACTGACTTTAACAGTATTAAGGTCTGCTTTTGTTATTGCAAGTTTTAATCAGCAGGGATTTGAAGGTCATGAACGAAGGAGCAGAAATCAACTAAAGCAGCATGAGGGTGTAAGTCACAAACAGTAAGTTATTTTTTAGGCTATATTTGTCCTCCCTTTAACACAACATTGTGTTCATGTAACATCATTTTTTGGCATTATATTGGTTCACCTGACAAGTCAAACATACGCCGAACTTTTGAGGAAACCTTACTAATGCCACGGCTGAAGTTACTTATCTTCCAGAGGATGTGTTCTTTGGCCAACAATCACATCAACATTAAAGTGGAGGAAATGTCAATGGAATAAGGCACTGACTGATTCGCAGTCACAGACTGGCTCCTATCTGGGCTATTCTCCATCAATGAATGCAGTTATGTTCTGACTTGTGTAAGGAGTGTGTGAAGGTGCTGCTCTCACTCACTTTGCGGATCCAGATGCTCTCAGCAGCATCATCCCAAACACAAGAGCTACAATCCAAACGATGGCTATAACGAAAACACCGGTGCCGACTCCCCCCACGGTGCTTGCCATTTTGATAAGCAACGTTTCAAAGTAACGCTAGTTTACACCTTTAACTGTCTATGGCTTACACCGACTATCACAGTTAATCGGTAAAGTGGGTCAAATATAAGTTTACGACCGACATTCGTAACATTGCTAAGCGATACTGGCTTAAATAAGTTCATCTAGCTAGCTAGGTTAGCTAACGCTAGCTAGCTGGCTACGATACATTAGCAAACTGGAACTTCGACGGTAGCTAGCTCTCGCTGCTAACGTAAGCTCTGCTATGCTGAGACCGACAGTTGCATGCTAGGTGAAAAATGAAACTTATGTTGATGTTCGACAAGCATATTCCCCCGTAAAAATGAATATTTGCTGTCCATTAATCCGTCTTTCTCAAGTAGCCTTTCAGTTCAAGAGATTTCTCTCCCGCGTCTTCTGCTTCTTGGTAACAGCAAACTGGAGTTTGATTGGATACACGAACTCAAGACGGGCCAATTATATGCGTCGTTACTGAAAATCCGAACAGTATTTCTGTCCGTCTCATTTGATCTTCTTCTGTAGGCTGTAGGCCTAAATACTGTAGAAATATTTCTATTTACTTTTCACAATGAGGCCATACTTGTTTGTCTTTATCTTGAGAAGCTGGTTTTATTCTATTTCATCCCTAGACTCATCGTTCGAAAGCCACCTCATCACCGAATCGATAACTAACAACCCAGTAAAATCAATAACAACCAAGCAATCTAGACTGAGTGCTCCTTAATCACAGCAGCCTAAACACACGCGCGCTCACAATCTGGACAGGTAGCCTAGGCTACTTTAGATGCTATTTTAAACAAGTGACAATAATGCATTCGAGCATAAAGCGCATTTTATCCACCCAATGTGATCAAATTATCACCGCAGGCGGTCGTACAGTAGCATTTGGAAAGCCACAGTTCAAATTCACGTGATTGTCAGCCGTACACAACAACAAGCGCGCTTCTTAGGCGTGCATGCGCCAATTAATTAGGTTAAGGCTTGGTGATGGAGAACTGTCAGGCTGTCTGAGACTCCACAACGTCCTCCATCAAGGCTCAAAGTCTCAGCCTAGACACAACAACGTAGGTACCCTGGATCAGAGCCCTGCGGACACAGTCATTGGTCAAAACCTCTGTCCAGTCCTCAATGTCTTTAAACTGTCCGACATTATAGGACACTATAGGACACTGTTAGTAGGCCTGTGGACAAGAGGATTTCTGCAAAGTTCTGTCTACTGACAAGTCAACATTTCTTCTGTGTGTTTTTTCAGATGGCAATTTCTAGACGATATATATATGCATATATGAAATATCCTATATTATACTTCACACAAAATACTTTACACAAAGCATGTGTATGAAACCGTATATATACTGTATATATATATATAATATATATATAATGTATATATATATAAATGCCTATATATACTGTAATTATAAACATACATATATACTTCACACAAAATACTTTACACAAGCATGTATGAAACCGTATATATACTGTATATATATATATATCTATATA
This sequence comes from Etheostoma spectabile, assembly GCF_008692095.1. Classification (NCBI taxonomy): domain Eukaryota; kingdom Metazoa; phylum Chordata; class Actinopteri; order Perciformes; family Percidae; genus Etheostoma; species Etheostoma spectabile. Next base: position 2,312,182 of record NC_045745.1, on the reverse strand, counting down.
TATATATATATATATATATTATATATATATATATATAAATGTATATAATATAAATTGCCTATATATACTGTATATATATATAAACATACTATATTATACTTCACACAACATACAAGCATGTGTATGAATCAGTATATATACTGTTATATATACAGAAATGACCTATATACACTGTATTGCAATTTCAAGACTATATTATATTATATATATATAATATATATATATAATTATATATATAGATATATATATAATAATATTGGCTCTTATTCGCAGGTAGGCCTACTGGTTCTACTTATGAATGTAGAGGGACAGGGTCTGGCCAGATCCGCGTGTTTAGCGCGTTCGTGCACTGTGCGTGCGCGTGTGCGTGCGTGCGTGCGCTCCAGTCCCACGAGAAGTTGCGGTGCCTCTGCGCGCTTCCTGGAAAGAAGACGTGTTGCCTTTAAGTGACCCTCGTTAGAGCCATGCATCCGGCTATTATTAATGCAGAAGAAGCCATATGGGGGGACTGGTTCTGTGTGATAGCGATCAGTGTTGAGAGTGGAAAGTCAACCATAGCAAACCTAATTCACACCAAACTGGCACACTGCGCTGTTCTCACTGCAGAGCCTACATTCCCTCAGCTGATTCGATTTCCCACATTACAGACTCTGCCAGAATGAGAGAGCAAGTAGCAATACAACATTATTCTCTGATGTCTTATGGGCCCTCAGTTAATAACCTATACAGGGCCCGGGGTCTTGCAGGTAAACCTGAATATACTGTATGGAAATAACTGAGTTTAGAGAGCATATGGCTACATAAAACAGTATGTTGTGTGTGTAAATGAGCACATATTTAAATGGATCTCATAGAATTTACCTATAGGCAGTGTTGGGCAAGTTATTTCCAACATGTAATACATTATAGATTACTAGTTACTGCATTTGAGAGTAATTAGTTACATTACAACATACTGTCTGTGAATTGTAATGCATTACACTACTTTTGCATTATTTTTGAGTTACGTTCACCAAAATAAGAGCGGGAGTTAACTTGGCAGTGAGGTTGTGAATTTCACCACCGGATCAATAAAGTCTCCTCTTTATAGACTTTAATACATCATGGATTATTCATAAGATTTTGTATAATGAGTATGAATATGCAAAGAAGTCTAACTAAAGCTATAAAAAAAGTTACAATAGGCAAATACGAGAAAATTTAAATACTCAATTAAGAAGTACCTTACGGTTGGGAAATAATACTCACGGCTTTCTTTCATCCTGTGAAGAAATGTTATTTATTGTTAAAAAATAAAAAAAATAAAACTCCAAATGTTGCGTTAAAATGCGTTTTAACTCGCGTTAACTTGCACTGCATTAACAGCAAAAAGAAATACACTATACTGTAATTGCATTACTTTTGTAACGCATTACTCCCAACACAAGAACCCAGTATAACAATAATAACAGTAATAATAATAATAACAATAAGAACCTTTGGCTATAAAAAGACATTAACCATAAATGATCAGTCAAAAGTGCCACTGCCTATAAGCTACAATGACATCATCAATGTTGCTGCACTGGTGACTAGGCTATAATACAGAAGACTAGTTTAACATAGGTTAATGAGCATATGATTAGCATATGATATATTAGCATATGATTGGGAAACTGCAAAAAATACAAAGTTTCTCGCAACAAATAGCCTAAAACAAAGCCGGAAATGTATGACCTGTGTAATCTAGGTTTTTCCACATATTTATCATACTATTTGCACATTTTTGTATTCCCAACTTGTACATACATATTCCACTATTTACTCTGGTGTTTTATCCTATTATTATGTCATGTATATTGTATGTACTGTATGTATATTGTATCCTAGTATTTCATTTGTATTTCGATTCTGTGCTGTGACTGATTTTGCTGCTGTTATGCTATAATTTCCCATTTTATTGGGCTTAATATCTATCTATCTATCTATCTATCTATCTATCTATCTATCTATCTATCTATCTATCTATCTATCTATCTATCTATCTATCTATCTATCTATCTATCTATCTATCTATCTATCTCGTGTGCCCATGTAACATTCTATTGTCATTCCCACAACACATCTGGAAGCAAATGGAAAAAGTGAATAAGATTACATGGTGCTTTTTTATTAATATGTAAGTGTTTGGTTTTGTGTAATATGTGAAAATAGTACATGAGGCAGTCAATGCGTCCTTCAAGATGATCAGGAGAAACTAATTATGCAGAGAGAGAGAGAATGAAGAGTGGTTTCTTCGGCGCTTCAGCCCCTCCAGGTCACAGCTTTGAAGCAGTGTTGATATCACTCATTTAGTCTGTTCTCCAACACAGGGTGGCTGCAGGTTCCCGTATTTCCCATGGACACTGGAAGGCATCAGCAGCCCGGGTGTTGGGAAAAAAAACAAAAAAAAAAACGGGGAGCGGAGCTGGAGGTGGGAGGGGCCTGGCATGGCTGACGTCATCGGCTGTGTGGAGGAGTATAGGCTGTGCTGTCAGCCCAGTGTCAGTCTGATGAAGATTGGCATGCAGGTAAGCTGTCATTCATTTTCAATGTCAGTGCATGGGAGCAGGGCTTTACCACTTGAGCGTCCTTTTTCAACCCCCCCTGTACCCCCACCCCCCTCTCCCCCACCCCCCACCCCCCCTCCCCCCAACTCCTTCATTACAACAGGCGGACATTATTCATACAGTCAGACAGCCAGGCCACAGTGACAGAGAGAGAGAGAGGAGAGGGGAAGAGAGAGAGAGAGGAGAGAGAGAGAGGGAGAGAGAGAGGGAGCGAAGAAAGACAGGTCAGGAGAGAGAGAGACAGAGGAGAGAGAGAGAGCGTGAGCGAGAGAGGGAGGGGGAGAAGAGGAGGGGGAGAAAAAAGAGAGAGGGAAAGGAAAGGAAAGGAGAGGAGAGGAGATGCATTTTTGTGCTGGACTGAAATACCAGTGGATTCCCCCCCCCCCACCCCTTTTTGCCTGCTGCGGCGTTTGGATTTAACAAAAACAAAAAAATGTGTCCGTAATGTTTGTGATTTCTTTTTTTTAATAGGATGTATTTTTGGGGTATTTAGCAGGATGCTTTTGTGCTAGGCTAATTCAGAGAATCCTGATAATAATAGGGACTGGAGTGACAGACTGAGCGCATATAGCTGCAGGAAGCTGGCGGTTTTATTCCGGCTTTGTCAAATAGCAGCAGTGGTTTTTTTTTCGCCTTCTGATTGTTTGTAGGGTACATTTCCACGTGCATTATCCTACAATGAATATCTGATGGTGTGAATCTTCCATGGACATCATTTTGTCTTTACACTGCAACTGCGATTTTCTTAATTTTGAAGTTTTTTTTTTGTTTTTCCGAGGAGAAATTGCATTATTTTGACTGGCAAAATTGATGTGTTTGTAAAAAAAAAAGAAAGGGAAAAAAAGAGGATTTTCAGTGTAAAATAACTTAGGCTGTGCTTAGATTTGATCCAAGTTAATTCAGCAGTTTCTTTGTTCATAATAAATGTAATTATAGACAGTGGTGTCTCTCTGTATGTGTGTGTGTGTGTGTGTGTGTGTGTGTGTGTGTGTATTTGTGACAAAAACAAACAAATTAGGCTAACACAGGATATGTAGACATATCTCACCTTAAGCTGGAAATTGTTATTATTTTTTTTAATTTAATGATTGCAATAGCTTAGGTTTTGCTAATCTATATGTATCCTTTTTTTGTATGTGTTACTCATTTTTGCATTTCATGAACTGCAGTTTTTCAAAATAAAACAAGATAGTTTTTCTTACACAAAGCTAATATCTTGCATTTATTGCAGCGAAAAATATACAGTGTGCATATCAAAAAACAGCTATTTTCCACATCTGTTTGTATTAAAAAAAAAAAAAAAGGGCACACATTGCATTTCTTGGTTAATATGTTTCTAATGCTCAAACGATCTGCATCTCAGTGAGCTCTAATGTTTCCTCCCAGGCTCTATACACCCAACACTGGCCTTCTTTGTGTGCCACTCACCATTTTCTATTTCAGATTATTAGTTTGTTCCACAATTGCTTGAAAGATAATATGGTAGGAGACTGGCATGAGAGGCCGTTAGTGTGATGTGCTCAGAGCCTCTCAGACAGCTTGTCTTCAATACCGGGGCCGCGTTCCATTTGTTTTTGGATCAATCTGTTAAAAAGGCACCGATTGGCAGGTTGTTTTCTGTCCTTTAGTAGTTTACGGGAGTCAAATCGAGTCCCCTCAGCTCTGATCTCTGCCTCTCAACTATCCCATAAATGTCACATGGCAAATGCATCTATCATCTTGGCTGTTTTGATGTTGCTAAATGTAAAGTTCAGGATATTTGTCTTTTTCATACACAACAAATTCAGAGTATATAACTCCAGTGTACCTATTTCTTTGTTGTCATCTGTCTATGGGAAAAAAAATGTCAAAGCTGTGCATTGCAAAGTACCCTCACACACACACACACCAAAGTCTAGAGTCTGAGCTTTGTACATTAGCTTAATTAAAAATGCCTGAACCATTTGTTTACTAATCATCTGCTTCCCTGAGAAATCACAATGGCTATTTGGACCACTTTAGCTCCCTCCGTCAAACACGTCTGGCAGGTGCAGAGTGCTGGGCGTGAAATCCCACGAGGAGCTAAACTCGCACCCCCTGTGAAAGTAAACGCTTTGAAAGACGCTGTTGTTGTCGCTGTGAATCGCTGTTGAAAGACCAAAAGAAGGTCTGTTACCTTTTACATCATTCAGATGACTGTGTACCTTTGTCAGCATCTCAAAGTGGATGCATTCTGACAGCCAACACACACAC
>NC_045745.1:2302609-2307352 GCF_008692095.1 Etheostoma spectabile | reverse complement strand
ACACACACAGAGTCGAAAAGCATCACTACTAATAACCCTCGCTGATGTTTGCTCTTTGTTGTGGTGTACCCCACATGGCTCTACATATTGTCAGATAGGGATAATACCAATTTAGTTTATCCCCAAACCCTGCTGAGATCCTAATTGATGATTTGTGTCATTGGACAAGCAGCCCAGGGGCATATTTGGTGCTGCGAAAAATACTCTGACAGCATTTGCATATTCCCATTCCTACTATATGGGTAAATTACATGATGAGGTGTGATACTGTGCATTCCTGCAGCTTTTGGGGGGATAATCACTAATAAAGTGATTCAGTGACACTAAATGAAGGAGGTAAACAGAGCGAGGAGAGCATATGTTACAAACCAATTTAAGCATTTATGAATGGCCATAAAGCAGTTGAGGAAATTAAACCACAAGCAAATGTCTTGTCATTTCCTTCGCCTTTGCCTCTAATTCCCCCCCTGCATGTTGCCAAAGAAACCAGTACGTCCTTTTTGAGAAGATCTAAGTTGTTTTCTTTGAGTCTTGTAAGACTAATAGGCCTTACTTTGTCTAATTTGTTTTTGAGGGCCTCACGTTCTTAAATCAGGCAGGAAAAAGGTAGCCTGGCTCCGCCCTCCTATGTACTTCGGCTCAGTTATCCTTTTCCCTTCAGTACTACGTCTGGTTCGCGGTATATATCAAATTTTAACCTGTCCAATCAGCGGACAGAGGGAGCAACTTAGAACTATAACATTGAGGTTGTGCACTAGAGTTGTAGTTCCAAAGTTCAGAAGTTAAAGCCCGAGCAAGAACAATCTTTGCTGAGTTTTGTTGGTGGCCATGATGTTGTACCTCCCCCCGCCACGAGGTTCGGGAAAAGTTGAATTTTCCAGCTCCGTTGGTTCCGTTAATGGTGAAGGAGTTGGCTAAGGCAAATGCTATCGATGCTAAGCCAAAGTCATGACCAAACGTCAGGGATTAGTTATGGCAGATCCCCAGTAGCTCTGGGCAGATCCTTCAGAAGAGTACCCGCCTTCATGGAAGTTAACACTTGTCAATGGAGAGTGGCCAGACTCTCTGTACAAATGAAATGTACCAGAGTCTGGTAGGACCAGGCTAGGAAAAAGGGAGAGCATGCTCAGAATTATTCATAAGGCCTTAGTCTGCTGGGTATCCTCGGCGGAGTGCATCTAGGTCCTGTTCAGGGCCCGTGGGCAATGTGAAGTAGGCTAGTTTTTCATGTTCAATAGAGCAGCAATCCTTTAGACAATTGTGTTGTGTTGCATGTATTGCCATGTCTGGGCCTTCACAGGTCATGCCCACTAAGCTCGCTTGATCCCTATTGCTCTCAAAAGGAGACAGAGGCCTGTTTAGATCGTCAGACAGCACAGCTTAAGGACAGCCCTTGCATGCTTACCCTTGCTCATTCCACAGCCAGTGCTGCGTTGGCATGGCTCTAAGTAAGTCACCGGGGAGCAGGGTCGGACAGAGATGGATTGGCTTGATTTATGCTCCAAGAGGAGCAGCAGGCAAATTTAATGATCCTCCATACTGTCAACATCACGGAGCTTTGTTTCTGGAAGGACATAGAGATGTCATGAAAATACGTGCAGTAGAGGGCCACAATGGGGTTTACAAGTTTGGAAAACTGCAGTCAGACAGTGATGTTAATGTGTTGTACAGCAGAGTTATTACTGACACATGTAAATGTAAATGTCCCCAGCAGGGCTGCAACAAATGATTATTTTCATTGTCGATTAAGTTTTCTATTATTTTCTGGACTAATGGATTAGTTGTTTGGTCTCTAATTTGTCCAAAAACGGTGAAAAATGGCAATCACAAGATGACGTCCGGAAATGTCTTTTTAACGCCAAGATATCCAGTTTACTGTCACAGAGGAGTGAACACATTCCCATTTACTGTAAGAAGCTGCAATCAAAAAGTAACGACTATTCTTTACAGTTGATTAATCGATTAGTTGTTTGTTGACTAAAAATGTCAAAACATGGTTATAAATATGGATCAGTGTTTCCCAAATCCCAAATGACGTCCTCAAATGTCTTGTTTTGTCCAAAACTCAAAGAAAACTTCAAGAAAATATTCACATTTTAGAAGCTGGAATCAGAGAAATCTTTTTCTTTAATAAAAAATAAACGACTCAAACCGATTAATCAAATATCAAAATGGTTGGCAATTAATTTAATAGATGACAACTAATTGATTGCGGCTCTAGTCCAAAGTTTCAAACAGACCTTAAAAAGATCCCCCATGGCTGAAAAAAAGAAGATCAATACAATCAAGAATTAATTTTAATTTATTTGTATTATCTAGCTAATACAAATCTAACAACAATGTGGTTTTGTTCTCAAATTCTCAGTAAATGAAGTGTTGTCCGATGATATCTATGAATCTATATCCCATCCCAGAATGCCGTGTGGACATTCCAGACCTTCCTCTGCTGCGCCGTGGAGGAAGGTCAGATGATGTCAAACAATTCTTTCAGTGCCTTCTTGAAAGACTTGTAGTTTGGAACAAATCGCATTTTTTTGTGGCTTTACTACAAAATACATAATCACAACAACATGCTTATCTCTCAGTATGTCATCCAAACACATTCTACCAAAAGAACAATACCTACATGTAAGAAAAGTCTTCAGTATGTTTCTTCAATGATCAAAAATGCTCTTCTCCGCACAATAATACGTGATGTGTGCTGGAACAGTGAACGCCACAGCATGGAAGAAGCAATACAAAGGCTTTAGTCATTAGGTAATGATTTTAGCATCAGAACTCTGATTGCATTCCTATTTTTTTTTTTTAGACAGAGGAAATGAAAACCCAGCAGGGACACATTCCATAAACTAAGTCGAAGTCATGGCAAAGAATGGAGCACTCCAATACAGCTGAGCTTCTTCACCAGCAGGATGCACACAGATAGTGTTTAATGTGGGTGAAATTTCAAAGACTTGTAAGAAGTAGGCTTCCACCCTCGAAAGTCTCCAGTAGACTAATCATAGTCCTAGTCTACATTGCTTTTGATGTCATTATTTTTGCAGTAAAAACAATTTAAAACATGGTATTTTTAGACATCTGTTATAATTCAAAGATCAAGCACCAAATCAAATTAGCAAGCGCTTATTATATATTCTGCATTTAAAGACCTTTGACAAGACTCTGAACCTCATTGTGCGTTTGCTTCTTATCTCTGGCGGAATGTAGATAATCCTAATAAATGAGTGGAGCTTCACACGGAGAAATATGAAGCCTGCCAGTAAATCCGGAATTTATTATATTTTCGAGAGTCCTGGTAACAGCTGAGCTGGGTGAGGTTCAAAATATTTGATTTGAATTAAACAGCAGATCATAGTGAGTAAATCCCACCAAGCACTGGGTGGCTGCTGCATATTTGTGCTCCTCTCGGAAATGAATAAATGCATGGGCCATAATGGTGTCAATCCTACACGGTGTCTATAAAAAAAAGTTCTGAGTGAAATGTCATCAATGCCGACAGAACGTCATGCGTCAATATGTGCATGTAAAGACCTTGGAAGTGCATTCTCAAATGCAAAGTATGTTTATAGCTGGACATCTTGAGTTTTTCTTTCACTTAAACCTCAGTTAACCCTCGTGTTGTCCTCCCAACAACTACACAACTAATACTTTTTCACCCTTTTCCCAATGTTTTGATGTCCCAATGGTCGAATTTTTGATATGGAAACCTCTTGAAAATGGGTCAAATTTGACCCGAGGACAACAGGAGGGTTAAGTGTCTGATAGTGCAGGTTTAGTTGCAGCTGTTGTTGAACACTGGAGTGCCGTTGGCAGCGGGAAAGCTGTTGTTCCTCCTCCGTAGGGCTGGGTAACTTTTCAAAAATGTTCGCTAAAGCTACCGCTACTAGGGCTGCAATTAATTAATTACTAGGGCTGCAACCAGGGCACAATTAATCGAATTTTAATCGCGATCACGATTTTGACTTCCCACGATCAAATTTGCGTGATCGAGCGATTCATTTTTTTAAAGCGTCATTTCATAGAACGCTCCGGGTTTTTTTGCAAAGCCAATCTACCGCTCCGTCAACCCGTCTGATCATGAGCCAGTCAGAGTAGTTCCCTGCACCCTGTGCAGCTTAGTTTCTAGATGGAGACAGTCCCAGAGGACAGAGTAACGGGAGGAAAACTCAACAGACAGCAGTCGGTTATACGTCGGTCTCAAAGTTGACCAGTTTACCAGTAAACGCAACATTTGTCCCGTCTGTTGTTTTTCAGACAACAGCAGTGAGCAGTGCTAGTAGCGTCTGTTAGTTGTTAGCTAGTTAGCGTCTGTTAGCTGTTAGCTCCTCTAGGACGCACCGGTGCTATTTTCCTCGCATTTGCTGCAATGTTGTTTATATGGATATGGTTTAATTTTGCGTTACATGACCCATTTCGTCTGAAAAGCCGTCCCTGTGTGGGATCTCTCCTCTTACTCTCCGAGCCACACAGCGGCCGCCGGTCCACACTCCTGACATTTGTCTACAGTTTTAATTTTGTATTAACACAGCTGTATATTGTTAAGTATGAGGGGCAAACCTGTATTTGTACCAGTGTTTCCGCGGGTAACTCTGCTATCGCGGCCGCCACGGCGAAGAACACAGAAGAAGTTACTGAATGCAACTAAGTTCAGTTGTTAGAGTAACAGCGTGAGACGGAGCAGCTGGACCTGGACCAGGACAAGGGCCTGGACCTGGGCCAGAGATGTGACCCATGGCCAGAATA